>NW_024884364.1:50776924-50924570 GCF_019232065.1 Centrocercus urophasianus | reverse complement strand
ACATAAATAAGAAATCAACTGATCTCAATATTTTATGCTTAAGGAAAGTAAAGAATTACAAAATTTGAAAACTGGAAATTTGACTTTTATCATGCCATATAAAATAAACTTCTTCCTTTCTTTTGAAATAAAAATTGAACCTCTGATATTAACAGCAACAAAGGATCTGATTTATCTGATCTTCACTGTTGTGTTTAGTGTAGAGCTACCTTTATCTGGGGAATTTTTTGGGGAAAATAAAAATTAACAGAAGAATTGTAGAGTGGACTTTCTATGTATTTTTGTAATCAGACTGTAGTAACTTTTAGGAAAGGACAGTGATAGACAAAATTTGATAAAAATATAAGAATTTTTATATCCTAGCTTATTAAGCAAGAAATAATATAACCAAGTAACAATAATAATATAGTAAAGGCAACACAACATAGCAAAATATAGCACTGTGCATACAAATACTATGATAATTAATGAACAGATTTCACTCTTGTTTCCTGCCTTAAGGCCATTGAGAATCCAGACATAAAATGTTCTCTTTCATCTATCGTTAAAGACATGTAGTGAATTACAAGTGCTGGAAGACTATCATGACCAACAGCCCAGACTACCCCTGCCCAGCACGGGGCACTCTTATCTTGCCCAGTGCACATCAGTGCATGCCCAAAGAAGAGCAATGAAACTAGTTGGGGGAATTGGGATTGTTTAGTTTGGAAAAGAGGAGGCTCAGGGGATATCTTGTCATGACCTACAAGTACCTGAAAGAAGGCTGTAGAAAGGTGGGGGTAGGCCTTTTCTCCCAGGGAGCTAGTGAAAGGATAAGAGGTAATGATTTTAATTAGCACCACTGGAGGTTCAAGCTGGGTATTAGGAAAAATTTCTTCTCAGAATGAACAGTGATGTATTGGAACAGGCTGTTCAGGGAAGCAGTAGAGACACTGTCCCTGGAAGTGTTCAGTACAATCACAGATGTGGCACTGAGTGACATGGTTTAGTTAGCATGGTGTAACATGTTGGTGGTTGAACTACTGGATGATCTTAGAGGTCTTTTCCAATCTTAATGATTCTGCGATTCTATGAATCATAGAAAAATCATATATTATCTAAACTTGTTTTAGTCAAAGCCATTATGAGTTCTCTTATTATTACTTTGTCCCACTTTCTTATAGGCCACTTTTAGGTAATGCAATGTCTCCCTGGAGATTTCTGTTCTCTATAGTGAGTAACCTCTCAGCCTGTCTTCAGATCGCAGGTGCTCTAGCCCTCTAATCATCCCCACATCATTTCTCTGTACTAACTCCAACACCGCTAATCTCATTAATAATAAAATTGTCCTTGACTGGCCCTACTGACCTATTAATGCCTCTATTACATGTCACAGTAAACATTTAATGTTTTATTTGTTCTTCAATAATATGTGATGTTGCCTTAGTTTCAGCTGAAATTGTTTTCTTCAGAGTATCTGTTATGATGCTATGTTTTTGATTCTAGGAGAAAAACAATGTTGATAACACAGCGATATTAATAGTTACTAATAAGAACTGTTTTAGAGAGTCAAGGCCATTCTCAGCAAAGGGCCCAAGGAACTGGGAGGGAACAGAACTAGCCCACGAGTGGCTGAAAAGACTGCCCAAGGAAGGGAAACTAGATCTCTACACTCCCCTCCAACATAAGCCATTCTATGATTCTATGATTTCCTTTAGAATTTGCTATATCACGGTTCAATTTTATAATATGTGAGTTCTGTGTGTTTTCAACTCTTACTCCTGCTAGGCACTAGAGCTAGTATTGCTGGGATATTTAACTTAGTGGTACCTGAGATCACCTGTCTTTTCTCATTCACAGTGGTCTATATTTAATGCACAATAACCGTGATTGTATATGTTTTCATTAATCCTCATGACTTTACACTTCACTGCATATTCATGGTTTCTTGTTAGACTATATAATGCGATAATAAAACAAGATTAGATTTCACTGAGATACAAATAATAAAAGAATAATAATAATAACAAATAACAACTCCCCTCAATAAAAAACAAACTTTAATTACATGAAACTGTATTCACATTTTTAGTGTATTAAATTTCAATAAGTGTTGTATTTTTTCATCCAATTCTAACTGAAATGAACCTGATTTTCCTTTTTGCAATCAATGATCTCTACATATATTGGATATTGGATATGGTACAATTTAAACAGATTTATAGGGTTAAAATAAAAATTGTCTTGAGGATATACAAGTCCATGAATTATGATAAATCTTAAACAAATCTGAGTATATTAGAAGCCAATGCTTAAATGCTGAGAATGCTTAAAGTTCAAAGTTAGCCTCAATTTACCAAATGATTTTAAGAATAAGGTACAATTTGCTGTAATTGTTAGATACTCTGGAGGACTGAGATTAAGAGAAGGAATATTCAGCTGAAAGTCACTACAAGTTTCAGTGATGCTTTTTTTTTTTTTTTTTTGCAACTTCTTTCCTGCATATGAATTTCCAATTTACACAGTTTTCATTGCCACTATTAAAGCATCTAGAAACCAGTACATAAAATATATTTTTACAACACATTTTTCTGGGAAGTCACATAATTCTCTACAAATGCCATTTTTTTCTTTTTTTTATACTGTTTTATTAACTTATATCATGCATTAATTTATATTACGTATCATTTTCGTTTTGTTTTGTTTTGTTTTGTTTTGCTTTTCAGAATGTGTTCAACTGAAAAGATATCAGTACTTTCAGGTCACTGTCCTTTATAACCATTTCTCACATGCCTAATAATCTGTAGGTCAGGGTAGAACCTGTTCTATAATAGGAAGTAAAAGGTTAATGTTATCCTCAAGATCTCAATTCAGTTAATGCAGGACTAACATAATTTTCTAAAGGTTAGGGCAAAATGCATCTTCTAAACAAAAATGTCTGGTTTTATTCAGAAAACCACTGGCTTAGACAGTATAGCTTCAACTGATTAAGAATATTTTCAGACTAAAACATAAAACCTGACATTGCTAATCAAGTTTTATTTCAAAGTTATCTGCCTAAGTGCTCTTCTTCACATTAAGAAATGCTCTGAAAGATTTTGCTACTAATAAACCAGGTTTTCTAAGCCCTATTTCAGCAGAATGGTAGATATGCTTGCTATGATATTATAAATATGTTATGTACATCCTTAGTTGTTATAGAATTATTTGTAATTGTATTTGTTACCATCAAATGCTTAATTTTCCTACTTTTACTAAGTAGATGTATTATTTAACATTCCACCTTACTAATCTTCTGCTGTTAAATTTACAGAATTTAGTATTCTCTGAAGGATCTATTTCCTAGAATCTATTCATTTTCTATTACTTCTTTCTCTTCTTTTTTCTTCTTCCATCTTTCTTTCCCTTTCTTCCCTTTCCTTCCTTTCTCTTCTTCTTTTCTTTAGAACTCTCCCTTCGTTCTAGTATAATCTTGAAGAGACAAGAATCATGCTTTTCTGTGTATTTTCCATAGTCAGTTGTTAAGTCTGTCTTAACTAGTACCACCTCAGGCATCACTTGAAATGATGTCCCACATCCTCATTTAGGTCTGGTTTACAGCTATATGCCTCAAAAGTAGAGCAGCATGTGCAAGATACATAACAATGGGTCTAGGTTGCCTGTGTATCCCAAGGAATGCTCCTGTGACTCCACAATATATAATCAAGTTTTGTGTTTTTTTCTTTCATTTTGACATTTCTGAAACAATTGAAGGAACTCTTTCTGCACCTTGCCAAATTAGAAAAGTTAAGGGTACATATTTCACATCCTAAAAATAGGTAATAGGACACTGGAATAAGTAAAGAATATGTTTAGAGTTAGAAAACTGTGTAATGCATAGAAAGCAATATATTATCTGCTCTCGTCTTTGATTTGGTCAGGAGTGGAATTTGGATTGAGTTACTCCAGGACCACAGATAATTGAATGAATATACTCCTAAAAAGCAAAGGACCAGGAAGAAAAGAAGTAATAACTGATTATCAACTCTATTCACTTAGTTGTTAGGTCATTCCCTGGCTCTATTCCAGTGGGCTCTTTCCAAGTGTGATATAGAGGGCAGTACTCTATGCAAGCCAACTCAGTTCTGGAATATTGTTTTAAGATTTTTTTTTATTATTATTATTACAAAAATATGGTAGTTTCATTGGTGACAATAATGGTTTCAGCTCACTGCTTCTATTCATCATAAGACCCATTTTAGACATCTCCTTTCTCACACTCTGACCCATTCATCCTTTTTATTTTTTTATTTTGGTTCCTCAAAATTAACATCAATAAAATTGTATTTAATCAGAAATAAGAATCTGTTCATTGTAAAATGAATCATCTGTTTAAAAGTCAAGATTTCATTAACACTGAATATGCATAAAAAGTCATTTTAAGGCAACCTTATTCTCAGTTTTCATATGTGTATGTAAGTATTTGTTTACATGTATTAAAGAACTGTGTAGACAACAAAAGTTATTTCCCAATTTTCTTTAAAACCCAGTCATTCTAACTCCTTTGCCAAAATTTGACTTCAGTTAAGTGACAAATAAGTAAATAAATCTGCTTAATCTTTGTGTGAAATAGTTATTCAGATTTACCAGCTTCAGCTACATTTCACATGGATTAATTTGACACATTGTTCACAAAGACAGTGTAGTGATGTAAAATGATATAAAATGCCAACTGCCCATGTGGCATCACAAAACACAATGTGCTGTGATTTTGAAAAGAGTATGTTTAGAGGGAATGCTAGAAGTATTTCAGGCCTAATCTGAGGAAGTAAAAGGTCATGTTGTGTTTCCGCCAGTTGTTTTACATATTCACATTTGTCTGTGGCTGAAAATACAGTCATAGCTTCTGTGAAACGACTCTCATTACAGAGCACATTATGTTCCAAGGTGAAAAAAAATCAAGGATTTTTTTCCTAATTCTATATACATATATAGACTAATTCTATATACATATATGAACAAATATAGATATTTGCACATATGTAGCCCAATAAACTAATAGTACATTCTAAACAGAAATGAAAGGAAAAGAGAAATGTATTGTAGACATTAAAGTCATTAACAGCCCAGAGATTAAAGTATTCAGCAAGATCATAAAGCATCAAGTCTAGAAGAGTTCTCTGTTCACTCATTTAAAATGCCAAAATATTCTCATGTGGAGCATATTTCAAAGATTAGTGAAAGCTACCTGTGAAGGAGATCATCTGTGGCATTGTAGCCAAGTAATATTTTACTGTCGCTGTAACACAGTAACTGGATAGTGACAAAAGCTGCATGACCTTAGGAGTAAATAATAGCAGGATTTCTTCCTCTGAAATTTTCCTGATACTTCTTGAGTTTTGCTCTTGTTTAGCTGCAAAATAAAATTTTAAATGACCATGTGGTTATGGCTTTTGTTGGCTTTTTTTTTTTTTTTTCTTATATGAAGTAATGATTTATTTATTTATTTTCTTCTTTAATACAGACAGTAGTAGCAAGGACTTGTTCTGTGTAAATGAGATATTTATGACCCCACTATAATGGTATACAGTGTATAGAAAAGCAGTCCTAGCTTCATAGCAGAGACCTTAGGAAGTGGGACGCAGGATGCAGCATAAAGAAGCACAGCATGGTCTTCAGAAAGTGGGGACGTAAAGTGACACCGGAGATGTTTGATTAAAGAAATGCAGACCTGGAGCTGAACAAAACCAATTTGAATGTAAACAGAGATCAAAGTAAAAGACATCTAACATAAAATGTACCACTAAGAGTAAGTTTATACACAGAGCTATAGCCCAGTGAAGAGCAAAGATGATGTAGAACTGCTTTAGAAAAGTGACCATGCTAAATCCAGAAAAGGGAGAAAGGAGAGGAGGGAGGAAAAGAGGAGAAGAAGAAACCTATCACCACTGCTCTTTTCCCAGTGAAAGTAAAAAACCTGAAGCACATACGACATGCTGCAACTACTATCCATCTGCCCCATGCTCCTCATCACTACTGCTTGCTTGATGAAGACTGATGCCATCAATTGCAGGGTCCAAAGGTAATATTGAAACAAGTGAGCATGAGATATAATAATTTTAACAGTATTGCTATTATTACTGCAATTATGATTAATCTATTTTTCATTTAATATTTTAATGTATTTTTCTTTTGTCTCATACAGAAATATGGATATATCTTTGATTAGACTTTTAAGCTTTATATGACACTAAAAGTCAGATATTTTGCTTTATATACACATCAAATTTTCCTTTTGCCCACTTTATGCCCAATACTTTATGCATGATGAAATTGGAATTCCAAAATTGAATACTGATAATTTGCATTTACCTTGCTGTGAGATTTTTTAATGCACAAAGACAACAGGTAACCAGGAATGTCCTGATGGGATTGATGGTAATGTCCTCTTTGCAAATGAATAAGCAATAGACAATGCTTTTCATCTATTATATTAATCATACTTTTTTTTTTTTTTTTGGAAGCAAAAACAACTATATTTTTGGTATGCCTGTCTGAAATTCTTGCAACCTAACATTCCAACTTTATTATGTTAGCTTTTTATATTTGTGAGCAAGAATAAATAACATCTGATAATTGAAATACATAATTAATCCTCACAGTATGACAGTATGTTGTCAAAATACTTTTGAAGATTGATTGTACATCAGGCAGAATCTGGGAGATTATTTCTGATAGGCAAAGGTTCGTTTTAATAATTGCTTCAGCCACTGAACATTCATCAAAACTTTATGAAGGCTGACAGAAAGATTCCCTTTAACTTAAATAGGTGTAAATTGGATTGTAAAGGGAACATTCATTCTAATCGTAAACATGTATTGCCGCTTTTGATTTAGTGGATTTCCTTACCAGTCCAGCAACTGCTCCTTTAGAATGGCAGATCACACCCATACATCTGGAGATTTCAGCCCATTCCGATGCCTTGAATAGCATATGGTACCATTGTTCAGCTAGCTTAATCACTCCCAACAGCCTGACCTTCATGGTGCCATAAAGACAAGACAATGTTTCCTTTCCATTGTTTTATTTTACATTAAATTTTGTAGCAACATCTGAGTTTAAACTAATGATGGTAGGCTGTGAGTCACAAAAAGAATCACATTTTAAGCGGTACTCCATAATAAAATATTTAAATATTAAAAAATACTTACCTATTTTATGTTGGCCTACCTCAGTGCTGAAACAGAGTACAGGATCGAGCGCTCGCATTCACATGAAGAAATGTCCTCTGCAGACTTTGACTATGCATTCTGGCTGGAGTTGGCTTTAGATGTACAGATGTCCTAGTTGAACTCTTTTTGTTTTCTTTTTCCATTTATTGATGTGTCATGTATAAAGACTAATGAGTATTTTAAAATATATAATCACTTAAAAGAGGCAGTGTTGTGTTCTGTACTGGGGGAAATTGCATGGACAGAATCTGCTCAGAGTGCTGTGAGAAAAACTAGCTGGGGGTCTATCCAGTTCTTCTTGGAAGCGTAATTCCTAGTATCTGAAGAAATGTAAGATTTGCAGGAATGCCTATAGTCTTTTTATTCTCTTTTTCTAATAACTTTACTTTGTTATGCCAGCATTTTCTTATTGATAACCAGAAAAAAGCTCTGCACTACTTCACTGACCTCTCATTGTGGTGATGAATATCATATTATTAAATTTTAGTTCTTTTGTATTTACTTACTAAACTGAAATGTATTTAAAACTATGTTCAATTTTAACATTTTCTTTTATATGTGTACATGTACAGGAGAGAGCTGAACTAAATCTATAATAATGTCATTAAATGCCTTCTTACAAATAAAAAGTAGGATAGCATTGTAATAAACGACATTTTACATTCTTTTGGATCAGAAACCTGACCAGCCAGTTTTAAACTTCAACAGGATACTTTGTTGAGGAGTACAAGAAAGATAACTGCACATGCATCAAATTAGTGGATTATTACTCTTCAGTAGTTGAAGATCATCTCTGCAATTAAATCAACTCTGGTTAAAACAGCAGCTTTGCAGAAAGGTCATACATGAATGCTGAGAAGCTGCAATCCAGAATATCTAAAAGAAACAGCAAATGAAGTGTTAGAGCTTTCACATCTCCTCCTCTCTGTATAAACGTCAACAAAACCAAGATGCTATATCAGAGAGTTTCTTAAATAAATATGATTGCATAAGTCAGATATCCTCCATCCCTGGAGGTGTTCAAGACCAGGTTGGAAGGGATCCCCAAGAGCTTAATTGAGTGGGTGGCAATCCTTACCACAGCAAAGGAGCTGAAACTAAATGATCTTTAAGGTCACCTCCAACTCCATTCTATGATTCTGTGACAACTGCAGTCTTTAAAATCATGATGTATTAAAGCAAATAAATACAAAACAATTATTTACACAATACAATAGCCAGAATCAAAACAATTTCTTTCAGAAGAAAACAAAATATGTATTTTTTTACGCTGGGGGAAAAGAAAAAAAAAATCATTGAGAAGTTCTATGTGGTCAATAAAGTAGGTCAGTACTTGTACAAAAATTAATACAAGACTAAGGGGGGATTCACTGGAAATTAGCATGAAAAATGGCATAGAACATATAGTCTAATTATTATTCAGTGTTCTGCAGACAACAAATTATGCTGGAGGCATAATATCTAGAGCAAAAGTAATTTTATGAACTAAGCATTTAACATGGCATTTGAATAAACTAAATAAGAATCTAGCATCCATTACAAAGAGTCTAAAAATTCATGTTTAACTTTAGAACAAATCTGCAGAGACATACAGTTGTAAGGGAAACAGCAAGATCTGAAGCAGATATTTATTCCTTTATGCCACTTTAATCTTTTCTGAAAAGCTGAATCATGTGAAGTTTGTATTTTCCCCACTGTGACCAATAGAAAAAAGATGAGACTACCAACCGTACTGTAATACATTAGTGGACAAAAACTTTTCCATACATATTTATTTGGAATTCCAGCTTTCTAGAGCATTTTTATTATAGCTTAATTACCCTTAAGTCACTTTTCTCAACAAAACAGAAAATACAATTTTTCATAGAGAATTATTATGTCCTCAATATAAATTTTTTTTTAAAACTTGTACTTCTTACATTTCTTTCTCTTTATATATAAAAATTATGTCAAATCTTAAGAACACCATCATATTTTGTTAGCATTGACTGATATCATCACATCTACTAACAGCTAATCACTTACATGGTCCAAGATAAATGTATGAGTGTTCTAATTGTCAGCGGAATCTGCTTTAAAATAATTTTATGGAAAAAAATGAAATTTCATAATGAATAAATAAGGGAAGAAATAGACAAAAAAAAAGAAATACTTTCTCACAGTGCAATTGCAAATGGTTCTGATGAAGCACAAATAAAAGCTATGATTGTACTATATGGATTTTCTCATATTCACTCATGTTACTACAAGTGTATAAACATGTCTTTCTTTGTAAGGATTTTGTTAAATTTCAGAAAGAAGTGATGCTAGAGTATGAATTTAAAATGGCTGAAAAGATTATTTGCACTTATTAATGACATAGGCTCCTCCAAAAGTATTGTCTCTTGAAAAATACAATAGATATAACAAGAACAATAACACTATTTGAAAGAATAAGTTCTCAGCTCAAAACCACTATTTTTCAACAGTCACCAGAATTAACTATGTACTTTCAACCGCGGCATGCCATAAATATCTACACCAGCAGAGATGACTCACTGCCACTGTCACCTTTGCTGAAAAACACCAGCCACCACCTTACTGGGCTCACATCCAATGTTTGATGTATATAAACATTCAGGAAGTGTCAGTGGGTGCTGTTTTTGTTGTTGTTTTGCATGGAGGAATTCAATTTCACACCTTTGCTTCATACGCACTTCCATGTCAGACACCATTTTGTTACACTGCCCCTCTGCTGTCATCTCTCACACTAACCCTAACCCTAACTGTAATGACATGTAGCGGAATAGTGGCAGAAAACCTCTGCTGCTATACCACCAACACAATAAAATAGGAGACATTACTCTCACACCAGCCCTTGTAGAAAGTTGAATATATTCTATTCAAGGCATATTTGAAACATACACTCTTCTAGCTAGGAGCATACACTAGCTCCTGAGATGCAGAAAAACTACAGTGATATTTTGGTAAAATTTAGCTAAGGACGGTTGAACTGACAGTACATACTCTATAAAATAAGAAGAATAGAAACATTGTTCCGAATTGAACAGATGGTACACAGGCAAAATTTTTATGTTTCTTTTTGGAAAAATCTTTCAAACAACTACATTGGCTTTAATCTTTGCACATATTATATTATGTAACAGCTTTAGATAATGAAAGAATCCCTATATAGAAGTAGATTCAACATAAGATAATGACATGATTTTCTGAAATTATCTGTATAGAGTGATGATTGCTTCCATTTGAAATTGACAGAGGTCTGTATCTTCAACAAAAATTTTATTGTTGAAGTGCTTTTGGAAAAGCTTTCTTTAAGAGCAAGTTGTACAAATTAGGTTCTGAGAAAAATGAGAAATCAAGATTTCTATCATATTTGAGTACTGGGGGAAAAGCAAATTTTCTAGCAGAGTTGAAACATGTATGTGTAGAAAAGAAATATATGTGTCCTTTACAATGCCTCGATATTCAATTTTCTTGGTGAAGTAATTGTAATCTTGCCTACAGGTGCACTATAATTTTCACTGCAATGCATTTTCTGTGTTTTTCCTTTAACATTTTTGCCTTCTAATTATTATGACACATATAACTTGAAAGTAAGTTGAAACAAGAGGAAGCAATGGTCTGTAAACTCACAGACTGTAGCTTTATTAATTTTAAGTGGTAATTAACATAAATATTTGAGTGAAGTCTTCAAAGCGCTATTTGTAAGAACTTACACAAGGCTCATATTAAAAAATTAGTATTCATCGATGACCACCATATTATGGGCCTTCTGAGTACTATTACCTGTGATGCCTTGACTCTAATCAAGTTCTAGTCGCAAGCTACAGCTTTACTTCCTCCGCTTTTTAAACCTTAGCTTATTTTTAGCCTACATAATGCTATGAAGAATTTAAGACATAAATGCTTTATAAGCAATATTATAAAGCAACAAATATTTTTTAATCTTTAAAACTACCAATAAACCAGGCCTCAAATACTGTGAAACACAAGATTCAAACTTACAGTTAGGAATTTCAATTGTACCAGACCTCTTCAATCACTGAGCACTGTAACGAAGTGAGTAAGGGGGATTTATTTCATCTTTTTTGCTGGATTAAAAGAGATGTAGGACAAACATTTGCCACATATTTTCTTTTCTTCTTACTTTTTCCTCAGTTCTATCTTTGCAAAAATAAGTGATTTGAGATTTACAAATTAAAAAGAAGGAAGATGAGAAAAGTCCTTAAACAGCTAAGTATTGGATAAGTACTTTTCTTTAGAAGTGCAAATGTATTTAACAAATAAGGGCTTGTTAAAAAGGATATACATACATGTCTTTGGGATCAAAATCAGATGGAATTAAATACTTAACTCCTATTTAAATCTTCCATTTTCCTGGCCCCAAGTCCTTCTTTTTCTCAAAAAAGTAAAGTGCTAGCGCAGTAGTAAATATAGCAACATTTGTGGGTAAGAAGAAAATAAGATAACACTGACTAAGTTTCATAAGAGCTGGGGCCTAATAGACATTTTTGAAAATAATAGATATAGGTTATTTATAACATCTCTTCCTTTTAGCAGATATAATATGCATATCAAACCAGTATACATGATCTTTATTATCGGCATCTTTGGAATATGTAATACAGGATGATTTGTGAACGTGAAATCAGTTGATCTGGGTAGAATAAGAAAGCAATCATATTTCTTTAGACTAGATTATCAGGTCATAAAATTAAAGATACTGTTATTCATATAATTTGTTTGATAGCCTTCATTATTCTGGAGACTCTTCTAAAAATCATCTACTAGTGCTTACATTTAAATATATCAAAAGACATTCTATTGAGGTTGAAATAATCTGAAGATACTGAGTTGAATTCTATGTATCTGATTATGTTAGCACCTACACTGAATCCAGTAACTAAAAGTCTCTTACAATTGCAACCTTCACACCTATTGCTACTACTGAAGTTACTGTGCCTTACCTACTACTTACAACAATTATATGTGGTTTGGCTAACCACAGTTAAGTTAATGAAAACAAAGACAAAACAAAACAACAACCAGAAAAAAACGTTTAGCTTTTTTGTGATACTACCTTTTTCAAACGTATATGTTAACGTTTTATTTTGTCAGTAAATGAACTGTAGCCATTCAATTACATGATTGGTTGTCGGTACATGGTCTTTGTTGGATAAATAGAAAACCCAAACATTTTCTCTCTTTTCATTCAGATCATTATATAGTCAGATTAGTGGCTAAATAGCTCTAGTTTTCCTTTCCCTAAGTGGCCCTGGAAAGCAGAGCCTGTAATTTAGTAACAGCTGCAAGGAATCAGCTGAAAACAATCTACAACAGTCACAGACAATTCAGATTATAACACAAACAAAAACAAGCTATTCGCACAATCAAGAGTCTCATCCCCTCAGCTTATCCATATTGTTTACACAAAATGCTTTGATTTCTTTGTTTGTGTAACTAAAAATGTGAAGCATATTGCCATTAAAATAAGCTCCGTACTATATATATTTATACGTATAATGTAAATCATATTTAAATGGAGTTATCTTAAAGCATGTTTCTTACAATGTTGCACAGACATCCTATCATTCAGTGCCAGTTGCTCTGTAACAATAATTCTTGCCTGCTTAATTTTTTAAAAAAGTTTATTTTCTACTCTTGTCAATCAATCAGGTTCCTTGATTCTGATCAGTTTCCTGCTCACGGGGGTATACCCTTCATTGCAAAACTATTAAGAAATATTGAAATTCATAAAACTGATAAATTTGTTTAGCAGATTAGCTATGAAAAAAATCGAAAATTTGGAATTTTAACTGGAATGAAATTTGCAAAAATATTTTTATTTTGTTCAAAATTTCTCAGAAACGTATTTTTAAATAGAATGATGCTTTCAAAATAAAATCAAAACCATGAGGACATCACAGATATATTTAACGCTTATATTTCTTTTTTTTTTTTTCTTCCTACTTTTGATGTTTTGTTTTTAGGAAGAAATGAAAGCTTTTCATCAGTAGCTGGTAAGCTGGTAAATCATTTTCACTAATTCTGTGATTATTTTTATACGTTTTGCAATTGAACTGAAGGTCACAAGTTTGGCAAAATATTACAAATGTTCTGTTTGTTTTACTGGATATATATATAAAAAAATAATAATTACATTTTTCCTTTAAACAATAAGAGAGAAGTACAGTTTTTAACGTAAAAAAAAAATCCAGTTTCCATTGTCTCTAAGTAATAACCATCAATATCAGTGGAAAGATGAGAGGATTCAGGCCAATATACAGAAAAAGAAAATTATACACACAACAAACAAACAATAAACACACACAAACAAGCATCAAAAACAAAGAACCCAAGCCTATCATATTCAGGAGTGCTTAAAAATTAATATTCAAACATTCTTATTTGGATGTAAGAGGGGCTGAATATATTATATTCCAGGTTTTGGATTTTATTTATTTATTTATTTATTTGAATGTGTATGTGCGTGTAGGTTTTCTTTAAGCAACATCAACCAACCAACCAACCAAAAATCAACCCTTACTATTACTGAAGATCCTTAGAGCAGTATTTCCCAAACAATATTGCATTTGTAAGTCAATTTTAAAAGCTGACATATCTGTACTGCTAATCTTAATGATCAAATTTTGATATTTTGAACAGAAGTAATAAACCCACTCTTCATAACAACCGCCCCTAGCCATCTGGTAGTTTTAATGTCTCATTCAGAGGAGCATGTTCCATAGTTTTTGGAAACATAATAATAAACACGTGTCTCTCTAACTACAATGTATTTTATTTTTTACTAATGGCAGCTTGTTTATTCACTCTGCTACTAAAATCTTGTCTTCCGAGAGTTGTTTACCAGTTAAATTCATATTGGCTGGTTATGTAAGTTTCAGCTGCAGAAATCCATTTGATATATTGCTATTAAATAAAGCAGATTAAATAAGGTTCTCCTAAAGAAGAACTGTGGGGAAAAAACAACAATAACAACAACAACAACAACAAAACTTTTATAAAGCAAGTTCACTGTTCAGCTTACCATTTCATAAGATAAAACATGAAGGTTAAGTTTTTGTAAATGCATATTTTTACTAAAACAAATCCTTTGGCAATGTTGATACAATGCATATAAAACTATTTTATGTACTGAAAGATGTAATTTTAATACTACTGAAGAAGTTATCAAATAGTTATTATAAACTATATCTAACTTGTCTTGTGACAATGAAATAATTAGAGATAAGCAGCTCAATGCTACCTTTAGTTGGTTTAGATTTTACGCAATCAATTTCTGTATTTTTCCTCTTACGATAAAAATATGCACTTTTTATTTATTTTCTTCAAACCATTCACAACTTTACAAACCTTCATCTTATCTTCCAGTAGTTTTTGCTTTCTGAATTGAAAAATACATTAGTCAGTATCATGTCATATAGAAGTAATTATATACTTCTAATCATTATTTACATCCTCCTCAGTACCTAACGCAGCAAGATCTTTTTGAGATGGTTGTTGTTCAGCATGAAGTATGTAATGCATTCACATAATTACAACAATATTTTGTTTTGTTTTATTCTCTTCATTGGTAATTTCTGACATAGTATTTGCCCATTTAAAATTACTCCAAGATTATTTTTGAGAATGGTAATGACTAGTTCAAAAGCTATCATTCTGTCTCTATAGTTAGGGTAATAATTTCATGTGTGCTTCACATAGAATTTATGAGCACTGACTTCTGTCATTTACTATTACTAAATACAATGAGCTTCTGTAATATTTTTCAATCTCTTTTCTTTTTTACTTTCCTGGAAAAATTGTATGTCATGTGTAAAATTTTACAGGCTATTTATTTATATTCTTATTGGAATATGGTGAATACCACCCGTCAGTGCACAGACCCTCGTGTGAACCCAAGGATAAGCTCATTCCACTGTGGAATACAGCCAACTGTTCCTACACTTCATCTTTGTTTTCTTTTTTTCTTCAGTTTCTTCATTAGCCACATTTAATTATTCCTGAAATAATTTTGACAGTTTTTTCTTTAATATTGATTTTCTGTAGGAGACCTTTGAGGACATAATGTTTGCCATTTTCTAACATTTTCCCATTTTCTGTTTCATTTCCATTTGATATGCTACTCTCCATTTCAGTTCATGTATTTTATGTATATTTCTTTTTTTCACCTTTTCCCTCTCTCATAATGTATGCTAAAAAAAAAAAAGAATTAACTCTCCATAACCGTTTCCTCACCTTATCTATTTTTAATTACTACTTTAGTTCATATTATTTCCCAAGGAACTCCTTTTTTTTACTCACTTTTGGTATCTATACAATATATCAGATTTTTTTCTGAAAAGTACATTCCACAATTTAATGTGTAGATTACTGCACTTTACAATTCTAATATAGTCATGACAAGAATACCTAACATTTCAAGAAATTCTGTTCTGTCAAATTTATTGCAGCTCTTCTACAAGCAAGAGAAAATTATACACAGATATTAAACGTGAATGATATACTGAAAACAAATATTACTTCTCCAGGTTTTTTTTTCCAGAAATATTTAGATATTTTTTCTGTTTTCTAAGCTTTCTCATGAAACAGCAATGTATTATGGTAATAGTGATGAGATTTCAAATGTTTGAAGATATATTTAGGCACATAACATGTTTTATGGATTGATCTTACTTGTTAAGAAAATTGTGAGAAGTATTACAGTTGTGTGTATTGTGGGAAATTTTTAAGATAGTTATTCTTAAATTCCAACTGTGGACATGATAAAAACTATTTCCAAAGTTAAAAAAAAAAAGTTCCAAATCAGGAATATAAAAGAAGATAAACTCTGTTGTGCAGTTTTAGAATTATGATTTTATAACTATGGTTATTGGTTACTAGTGTGAGATAATAATGTGATATTTATCACATCCTTTTCTTTGAAATAAATGACAGTCTTAAGGAAAAAATAAGAAACAAATAGTTTTACTGTGTTGTTTTTTGTGTTTTTTTTTTCCTTTTCTTTTTCCCAGATGTTATATATAGAAACCACATTTCACTGAATCAGACAACCAGAGAAACATCTAAGTTTTAAGGTCAACCATCAACTGAGTGCCATTCTAAACTACATTCATTAGTGCCACATCCACTCCTTGAATATCACAAGAGATGAGGACTCCACTGCTTCCCTGGGCATCCCATTCCAGTACTTGGTGAAACTAACATCCAATTAAACTTTCCATAGTGCAACCTATGGCTATTTCCTCATGTCCTATACTTGTCTCTTGATATATGTGAGGATACAAAGGATGGAATTCGGCTCTCTTAGAGATAAATGCCTCCACCTAATGTTTTCCTTCTCTGAGCAACTGGAAAGACAGAGAACTTTCTGAAGGACTATTCAAAAGACACATTTTTGTTTCTAAGGATGAAATCATTAACTAAAATAAATTATTTCTTTCCACTTTTTGTAAAGGGAGTGCACTGTGATTAGTTAACCACTATGTCTAGATGTCTCCATTCAGCCTACACTACACCTGCTATCTTAATACTTGAAGCTGATTTTCTACAACAGAGATCCTTTTGCAAAACAATTCTATTCAATTAGGAAAACAGCATAAAAATCAAAAGGGGAGAAGAAATTGGTAGAAACCATCTCCATTACAAGGGCAAAGTATAGACAGAAGCTTTACTGCAAGAAGTAGACAAGGAGATAAAAAGGAAGATGTGTTACTTTGGAAGGAAATAAGAATACTGCTGCAGTTCTCAAAATCTAACTGCTTAAATGTATTCTAAACCACTGTAAATTCTAAGTTTAAATTCTTCCAGATTTTGTTTTTGACATTAATATTATGATGTGTAATATTGTTGGGTGTTTACTAAGACCATTTATTTATGCTGCTCTTGATAAACGCTTCTGAACTATTAACAAAAAAGTCAGTAAATAAAACACTACACACAATAGAAATGGAGAAAATCATACCTTTCCACTGAAATGAAGAATCTACTGAAAAATATTGTCAAAAAATATATGAATATTCTAATGATTTTATGTTAATTTTTACTATGATCAATAATAATTTGGAATATGCCTTAATTCCTGCAGCAGTTTTAAAATCTGAGTTGGATATTGTATAAGCACTAAACAACTTTACAGATAACAGTAAACTCAGAAGAGCTGTTGACTCCTTCAAGAGTAAAAACAGCAAGCAGAGAGATAATGAAAAGGTAGACAGCAGGACAATCACCAATTGCATAAAGTTTAGCAAGAACAAGTGCTGGATTCTGCCCCTAGGATGGGGCAGAGCTGGATACATGTGTAGACTGAGGAATGAGAGGTTGGAGAGCAGCCCTTTAGAAAATGATCTGAGGCTTCTGGTTAGCAGCAAGTTGAAGTTAAGTCAACAACCTTCTCTGCCAGCTGAAAGTGTAGTCAACTGTGTGCTAGCACTACATATTAGCTGAAGAAAGGGATTGTCTTGCTCTGCTCTGCACTGGTGCAGCCTCGACTTGAGCACAGTTTTCAGTGCACGGTATAAGACATAAAACTATTAGCAACCAAAGGAAGGCTAGCTATGAAGATGATGAACGTGTGGAGAGTGTCTGAAGTCTCTTGATTTGTTCAGCCCAGAGAAGAGGAGACATCATGGAAGCCTACAAGTTCCTCATAAAGGGAGCAGAGAGGCAGGCACTGATCTCTGATAACAGTGATGGAATGGAGCTGTATCAGTGAGGGTGGTTCAGCACTGAAACAGGCTCCCAGAGTAGTGGTCATGTTTTTGTGATTATGGACCTCTGTTCTTTGATGTTTTCATGGAATATATACAGTATGTATATTTATACAGTATGTATATTTATGCCTAATTTTCTTCTGAATAATATATAGCTTTATTTTATAAATGCAGTGTCAGTGGTTTACTGGCTGGTTTGGCCCGGTTCTGTGATCAGTAGGGCAGAGAGATCTGCGAATCCGCACCTCCAGAAAAGGGAAACAGGGGACCCCAAAATAATTGAAAACAGCGGCACCGATCTGAGGAGAAACAAACTAATTTACTAAATATATTATCGGAATGTAAGATAGCACACTATAATACAATATGATTAGAATTGAAGCTAATAAAGCAAACATAATGAGAGAGAGAATGTCTGAGAGGTGGATAGGCCTCACCACAACGCCGAGGTGGAGATGGACAGTCCAGTTGAGCAGCAGGGAGACGGGGGAAGAGCCCATGACAAAGAGTAGATGGAAAAGAGCGCATCAGGTGATCTTACCAGGAGTTCTATCTCCTCTCTGTGACCGCAAAGTCCCCTGGAGAATGTAGTTCTTCTCTTCTGGGCAGGTACCCAGGACTTGAGCATTAACAGTTAAACTCCCAGTGCCCCACATGATGTTATGATGTGGAATACCGAAAACCGAAAAATCACAAAACCATGACATGCAGAAAATTTCAAACTTAAAATTTATAACAGTGCATGTTAATATTTTAAAACCTACAAGCCTCACAATAATTCCAAATTCAGTTGTGATTATGAAAGCACTGTGGATGTTCAGGTGTAAAATGAAAGGGTAACGTAGACAGAGTATGAGAATATTAAAGTGTTAATGCCCCAATCCCAGGTACCTATCCCTGTACATTACAGAAGTCACGGGATCTGGCCCTTCCAGGGGGGGGGGCGCTCTCTCACTGCCTTGCAGTGGGTACGGGAGGGTGCTTTCCTATCTGTTCCAAGCTTTTCAGGTTTGACTTGGTCCTGGGAACTCTCTCATCTTGTCTGATTTATTAATCTCAATTTCAATTAAATTGTATATATTGTGTTATCTTGTATTCCAATATTATAGTAAAATAAGTTTTCCTCCATAGATTGTTGCTGCTGTTCTTTTCCTCCCTTCCTTCCCATTTTTGTGGGACCGGGGTGGGGGTGGGGGGGGGGCGGGGGGGAGGAGGGCAGAGGCCTGTTGCCCCTGTCATGGACATAGATTGATCTAGTCAACTCTGTGACATAACTGTTTTTCAGAAGTCCTGACAAATACCATACATACAGAAACATAAACATTTATGTTTATAAAACATAGGGACATTTTTAAACAATACTGATTTCTTTCGAGACAGTCTGAAACATCTAGTTAAACTGCCTTTGTCTAGACTAAATTAAAACACAGAGACTCACAGTGAACCCTAAGAATTTAGTGCCCCTCTAATATAGGACAAAAACCATACTGAAGTTTACCAGAGAGAGAGCTTTAGCCTATACCAGGTGGCTTCTCTGATCACAGAAACAAGGGGATAGGCAAGGCTACTGTGCATTCAAACCTTACTCTGGAGTAACATAAGGATGTGGCAAATATGGGACCTGGGAAATACTTCTTGTTCCTACACAGGAGGCATCATTTTATAATTACCATATTTTGTGGATATTTCCAGTGAGATTAGTGAATCTTTAAAAAAAGGATGCCACTAAACGCAGAATAGTCTCAGGATTTGACTCTGTTCTAAAAGAAAGATGAATAAAGAGCTGCTGTCTCTTGAAGTAAAAATGAAACTGTTCATTTCTTTGAAAAGCTCTGGAATTTTCCTCTGTGTTAGATCTTGGGTTCTAAATAAGGTTCAAAATGGAAAGAAAGCTCTTATAAACACCTAGTGCTCTGACATGTAGTTTGACAACCAATACCTAATAATGAACGTTCAGTTGTGAATTCATTCATTTTTAATTTTAAGTGCATATTTCCTTTGTCTTTTATTTCTACGTACAACTAAGTAATACAAAAAGTTTTTATTCCTGAAGTGAACACACAAAGCCTGTTGGTGTTTTTTTTTTCCTAACTGGTGCCAGAAGAGAATGTACTGACTGAGATAGATTCAAATTTATCACTGCAGATGATAAGGTATACAGAAATAAATATGCTATGTCTGTTTCCCTTTCTGATGTAATTTCAATGATGCAGAAAAATTTCCTCAAATCATTAGGAATCAAGATAAAGGATAAAGGACTGTCTTTCCTGTGTGGTCCCTTCATCCTATCAGACTCTCAGAGTCATCCAGTCCTGCAAATGAGACACACATACATCCCAAATGCATATTCATACAAAAATGGAACATAAATGAAATACAAAAGAAAGAAAAAAGACAAATCCAGATTTTATCTCTGGTTTGGCTTTTTGTTTTTATTTTATTATTATTATTACTATTTTTTTTTTTTTACAGTTGATGTATATAAATAAGAAGTAATTTGTGGATTACATATTTTCACCTTGAGCTTTGGAACTAATTAGTATCCTTACCCTTACAGTTTTAATCTACAGTGACTTCCATAAGATTACAGGTAACACAGCACCAAATCCTGGTGCAGCCCTGGAGTGAAAATTATATGAGAAAAGGTTATTTTCTTTCCCATTATTTGAAGACAAATGCAGGTGTAATTCTGAATAAACAAGCAATATGCTCTCTGGTATGGATTAGTTTTTCAAAAGCTGTAGTGATTTCAAATACATTGTATGTAAAATGCCTTTATACTTCTATGATTTTCATATAATCTTTTAGCAGGTTATAGTATCTGGTCTTGTTTAACATATTCATCAATGACTTGGATGAAGAAATAGAGTGCACTCTCAGGAAGTTTGTTAAGGATATAAAGCTAGGAGCAGTGGCTGACCAGAAGACAGTGCTGCAACTGAGAGAGACCTGGACAGACTGGAGAGTTCAGCAGAGAAGGTTCAACAGGGGCAAGTGCAGAGTCCAACATCAGGGGGGAGGAACAACTGCATGCATCAGTACAGATTAGGGACTGACCTATTGGAAAGGAGCTCTGCAGAAAGGACCTGAGTGCTCTGGTGAACAAGTTGGGCATGAGCCAGCAGTGAGCCCTTGTGAGCAAGGGGGCCAATGGTATCCTGGGGTGTATTGAAAAGAGAGTCGCTCTATGTAAATGACCCTCCCCCTGTAGTCTGCCATGGTCAGGCGACATTTAGAATACTGCGTCCAGTTCTGAAGTCTTCAGTTCAAAAAAGACAGGGAACTTCTAGAGAGAGTCTAGTAGAGGGCCACAAAGATGACTGGGGGTTTTGAGCATCTCCTATATGAAGAAAGGCTTATAAGACCTGCGGCTTTTAGTCTGAAGAAGAGAAGGCTGACAGGGGATCTTACTGATGATTATAAATATTTAAAGGGTGGGAGCCATGAGGATGAGGCCAGGCTCTTTTCGGTGGTGCCCAGCGACAGAACAAGGGGCCGTGGACACAAACTGGAATACAGGAAGTGTAAAATTCTTTACTGTAAAGATCGTAGAGCATTGGAACAGGCTGCCCAGAAAGGTTGTGAAGACTCCTTATCTTGCCTGGGTGCTTTCATGTGAAACTTACTGCAGGGAACCTGCTTTAGCAGAAAGGCTGGAGTTGATGATCTCCATTCCTTACAATTCCTCTGACACTGTAATTTTGTGATTAATAAGAAACATGCTTTATTATGCATCCATGTGCAGTTGACCCAGACCAGTATGGAATAATGAAGTTCACATTAATCTAAGAACAATGCCCCCTAGATAATGGAACATTGTATGATGTGTGGGTTAGTAGAGGCTGTTTTGCAGTGGATAAATTTCATTCTTCTATTTTTGCTACTATGTATCAATAATCTTTAAGCAGATTGAATATGATTTGAGCCAACCATAATTTTTCCTTTTGCAAGATCTTAATTTCAGGGACATGTACTTTCACATATGCCTGTGGCTTGACAAACTCTGTAAGTCTTTCTTCTTTCTACATATTACCAACTGCTTTGTATTTCAGATTGTCACTTCAGATTTCTATCTCTATCCTTAAAGATACATATGCAGTTAATAAGAAAAACATAGACTCCTATTAAACAAGGTAAATAGATGACTAATTATTTGGAATTTCTTCTTTTTCACTGTGACATGAATCTTCAGATTTAGGCAGTAAGTTCTGTTTCTAGAGTCTGTGAACATCCAGTTTCATTTCTAGTTCTGATCCTTAGGGTATACTTTAGTCATTTAGAAATTTTCAATGCATATTCTACAAACATGGATGCACATTATAAAAACATACAGGCAAGAAATTTGAAAAGTTGCATTACTGCTGTAGCATAGAGATGTACAAATGTAAATCTGCTTTATCTATATAGATGTCTATTTCCTTTGCCAAGCATGGTTATTTCTTTTCAGTTTGTGAAAAGCGACGCTCCTTTTTTTATTTTTTTATTTTTTTTCTATTTCATTCCCATTTTTAAGACAGTTTTATCTTCAGTAAATGCCTTGTTTTGTCCACAAGTATCTGGATTTTTGTGCATATAGTTTATCTATATAAATGTAAATATGTGTAAATATAATATGTGATTAAGATAGGTCTTTTATTGTTCAATGAAGTACTCATGAATTCACATCTATTGTCAGTATTGGCTTCCTTAGATGACCCCAGTTTTAGGTACATTGGTACTTTCATTCTGTCTCCAAATTCTATTTTCTTCTTCACCTATCAGGCTTTAAAGTTGGTTACTAAACCCTTCTGTTTATGCTTAATTAAAGCAGAACATTACTTACTGTAGTATTATTCTCAGAAAATATCCAGTTTTCACTAAGTACTCTCCTGATGCTTCTAAATCCTGAGAATTTAATGCCTCCTGGCTTCTGAATTGGAGGCTCATGAATAATCAAATAGCTGGCTCTTGTTGAAATAAAAGATCTGCAACAGGGCACTTTGTAATGTCACATCATGCTGCTCTTGCAACTGTGAAGTTAGCCAACTGTGTTAGGGGAATGAAAACAAAACAACTGACCTTTTCACTTAAATTAAATTTTAAGAATTAATCTTTTGTATTCTAGTGACTCAATTTAAGTCCAGGAATTTTGAGATTCATGTAAACTTAATTGCAGTTAAATGTTATTATCATGAAGATTAAAAGTAAATAAGTAAATAAATAAAAGTTGAGTAGGATTTTTGAAAGTGCACAGTGAACAGTACTACTTAATTTTTGACACTGCATAAAACAGTAACAATTATACAGACATGAATGGAAATTTTAAGTTAGTAGTTCTGAAAAATAATTTTTAGATCTATTGATGAAAAATACATACATATATCTCAAGTGATTAGTGCAGTTAAAAAATTTAATCTATACTACACCGTTTTTTCTGGTTTGGGGTAAGTACAGCTTCCAACCACCACTGATGTTGAATTAAAGAGAGAGAGAGAAATCAAGTGTTTGAGTGGCTTTTGAGAACGATGTTTGGCTATAAACTACTTACGCATTTTTGCATATAAGCCTCTTTCAAAAGTAATACCTAATAGCCCTGGAAAAACATGGCTTAGTCCATGAAATCAGAGAAAACCTGACTGTACTTGCATTAATCCTAGTTTCATACATCTTAATTTGCTAGAGATCTGAGCTGATGACTCTACAGGGTCCATAGGGTTGCTGAATCGTGGTGCTGTATACACACACCCATACATATATAGTCAGTACATTGCAGTGAATACATAGTCTTACATTAAAAAAATATTTTTAAAAGTATTTAAAAACATTTTCTAGCAGTAGTTTTGCAGCTAAGTAGATGTGGCAGGCATCTGGTAGGAACCCAGGAATTATAATAAAGAGTAAATCTGGGGGAAAATATATCTGAAATGCAGTAAAATAAGCCTAAAACTCAGAAAAAAAACCCCGAAATCTGCTGCATTTCATTGAAAGGATAACATGGTGAAATCAGTGTCACCATTAGATTGCTTGTCTTACTTAGCTTGTTGCTTGTTTAGTTTTGATATTAATTTTAAATGTCAAGAAAAAATGTTTTGATAAAATTGAAGCAGAATTTGTTGCATAATTATTAACCTATTTACTCTTAAAGAGTTTTTTTTTTTTAATTTTAAAAATAATCTAGTAGTTCTAGAACCTTTTTTTTTTTTATAATAGTAAATTCACTCAAATCAGCCTTTAAGCACAGAGAGGTCTGGATCAAATTATTATTATTAACTCTGACTACATATAATTAACACAACTTCTTTCTTTTTTGGGGAGAATTTTCTTCTGTTCTGAGTCAATGCCACATCTACATGTTCCTTTAAAACCTTCAGGATCAGTGACTCCACCACTTCCCTGGGCAGCCTGTTCCAAAATATTACTGCTTTATGAGAAGAATTTTTTTCCTAATATCCAGCCTAAACTTCCCCTGGTGCAACTTAAGGCAATTACCTGCCTTACCCATGGTGTTAACTACTGATTGATCTCCCTTTCTTTACCTCATCCCTTGAGCTCTTTTTTGTTATATTTTCTCTCCTACCTTTGTGGAGTGGGAGTAGTGTTGCTGGAGTTTAGCTGCCCATCAGGGCGAAACCACTACAACTCACCAATATACATTTAGGACTGCAGTGTAGATTATCTTTATATGCAGTATCCTCAGGGCCTCATTCACTGGCCTTAAATCCAAAAAGAAACTGTAAACAGAGCATCATTTAAAACACTTCACTTACCCAGAGGTGAATTTTTGGCTTCCATCTGAGAAGGAACAGTAAATTTGATTCATTAAGTTAATTGTATACTTATGTAAAGCATTTCCCAGAACGATTTCTGAAATCTACACAAGGTCATAACAACACTTTTCACTCAGCCATTGTTTTTGAGTTTAAAAAGCCCGAAAGCTTTAAAAAAATCAGTTCTTTAAACATATATTCATACATACTTTATTCTCTTTTTGAATTTCTGTAGTAATTCCAACCACTCAACAGAGCGTATATATAACATCACAGTTCCAGCAAGTGCATGTTTTATTTTAGGAATGAAACTATTGTTCATGTCTGCATCAGAACTTCTAAAGATTGTTACAACTGCTTTCTGAAATTCCACTCTTGTGTGATGGTTGATCTTCTGTTCTCACCTCCAAAACAAACTGGAGATTTCAACAGCACAGTAACAAAAACAAGTTCATCATCTTTCTCACTGCATACATATAGTTGCAAGCTTATTTTCCTTGAATATTTTACCAGTATAGTAACTACACGTACTATGACCATAATATGGAAGAATTTTCTGATATTTAAAGACTATTGTGTGCTGTCTCCAAGTCATGTTTTTACAGGAATTTTGCATATTCTGTAATTTCATTGTACTCTGCCAGCATAGGATGCAGCTCAACTTAGGTTGGGCATTAGGAAAAATTTCTTATCAGAAAGAGTGGCAAAGCATTGGAATGGGCTATCCAGGAAGGTGAAGTCCCTAGAAGTGTTCAAGAAAAGGGTACATGTAGCACTAAGTTGATATAGTCTAGAGTGGTCACAGGCATGGGTTTATGGTTGGACTGAATTACCTTATTTGTGTTTCCAACCTTATGGATTCTATGATTCAATTAATAATTACAATTGAAAAGCCAAGGTAAAATCAGGGCTTAATATAAAAGAAGTAAAACATTCTAGATTTTGTAGTCTTAATAGTCCAATAGTAAGCAACAAAATAAATAGTTAAATGAAATAACAACTCTTGCTTGAATTCTTGTTTTTATAGTCTGTGTCTTAAAAAAATATGAATGAGGTAAAGGTGTTATTTGCTTACAAACAGAACTTTAAATTGATAAACTTTAGCTTAATATTAGTCTGGATTGTTTATCTTAATCCAAAATCTCCTTAAATATTCTCCTTAAATACACTAAATGCAGTGTAAAAAGATAAGCAACAAAAAACGTAAATCAATGCAAACTTCTAAGAAAATTATAGTCTATTTTTACTTGCATTGTAAATGGGAGTGGTATTACTTCTGATTGTTTCAAGGTCTATTAAATGGATTAGGAGCTCCACAAAGGTAACATAACAGCTAAACCAGAAAAGACAAAAGGGCAGAGAAGAAACATCAAGATAAAAAGCCAGGCCCTCCAATGTCTTTTCAGGCACGTCCTTGAGCATGCTATGACTTGTTCTCTGGTTTGATCAATTTTGTGCAGGATATTCTTGTGTATACATTCTATATACATGTACGTATATACATATACACATACATATATACACCTATATACAGAGCGCACATTCCTGGGGAAGGTTTGTCGTTTGTCTAGAGGATAAGTGATGTAAACTATCAGAGACCCCCCCAAGTAAAGCAGAAAGACTCCCAAAAAGAACTACGACAGTGGAGGCCATGAAATAAAAAAATATTATCCAATTCTTATGCAGAAACATTTGATTTTCACAGTTGGTACTGATGAATTATCTGGAACAGTATTACACTGTGTTGCTGTCAAGAAAACCAAATATAGTTGGTATGCAAATATGAATAATAGTCAACCATTTTAGCCGTTGGCCAGGTGATCCATTCTAAACCTTGTGACTCAATAGGAGGGTCTGTTACGACTTGACTCTAGGCTTCTCTGGGTAATGCATAAAGGTCACTTAGGGTAAATCAAGGTGACACAACACCAAATGATAAACGATCACTTTAATGTTTATTTCTATCCCACCATGATACTTTGATTTCTGTATCTATATCTTATTGGTGATTCACTATAATGATATGTCTTGCATTACATTCTAATATAACTTGAAAAGAGAAAGAGAGAGAGAAAGAGATAGTGATATGAAGAGACAAAGATATAGAAATAAAGAATCACCACCCTTGGATCCCATAACGTCAGGGTTGCTCCTCCAGAGGTAGCCCTGAACAGGCAGTCCTTCTCCTTTCATTTACTTTTGCCCCTGCACCCCTCTCCCCAGTCATCCCTCCCCAAGATGGAGCTCAGTCACTAGTTCAGCACGTGCAGTCCTTTTTCAGAATGTCTCAGAAATGAGTCTGAAGTCTCAGAGTCATCAGGCCCCTTCTAATGTGATTGAGGTATGACCCTGCCCTGGCACAAGTGCCGTAGGAGGTTTAGAATTCTCTGGAAATGGGTCACTGATTCAGAGAGGCTTCAGGGAGCCTTGCTCTCCACATGCTAAACCCATCACTAGATCTCTCTCCCCCACTAGGTTTGGTTGTTGTTGCTCAATAGGACTGAACAGTCCCACAGATAAGGAAATATGTCTGAAAAAAATGCTGTCTTGCATTCACAATCACCCTCCTCCAACCACTCTCTATCTGCTATTATGTCCTCCTTTTTGGTCTTCTGTTGAGTGTTTTGTCTGTTTTGTCTGACCCTGTATTGTGCTTATAATCAAGTGACTCTACCATCACAAATCGTAAGTTGCATAAGCTATCTAAAATCACTACTTGATAACAATAATATATAGTGCTGCTTCTCTCTTATGAGTGAAGTGTATAATCTCCTCAGCAACAA
Source organism: Centrocercus urophasianus (assembly GCF_019232065.1). Taxonomy (NCBI): domain Eukaryota; kingdom Metazoa; phylum Chordata; class Aves; order Galliformes; family Phasianidae; genus Centrocercus; species Centrocercus urophasianus. The sequence continues at coordinate 50,897,115 of NW_024884364.1, read as the reverse complement.
TATAGACAATTTTTTTCAAGGAGGCAGAAGATAAGAAGGTTAATGATAAACGTGGCTAAAAGCTCTCGTGGAAAGGACCTGTTTCTAGGCCACCTATTACCTGCATAAAGTCACCAGATTTTCAATGAGATTTTGAACAAGGTTGGAACCCTTGAATTTCTTCTGAAGTTATGTATGGTGGAAATTCATTTTCTGCTTGAAGGTACATAAGTATTTATTTGTGAAAACCTATGCAAGCTGTGGCAGGAAACAAGGCCACTTTTTGGATAAACTGCATAAACTGGTGTCAAGCTGACATGTCATGCTGTTCTGCCACATCCATAATGATTCTCTACAGCAATCTTTTGTTAACTACTGCATGATAAAGTTATATTCAGATTCCAAAAATAACAGTGTGACGGTGCTCTGGAAAACCATCTTCTATCAATCTCTGGACCCATTATAACTCAAAGTAGTGATTGCTACTGCAACCAGCGACAACCCAATCCTAGTGAATTGTGTGTATCAGTCACAGAGTGATTCAGAGACACTTGTCACACTTGTCACTGTGCATGTTGACATAAAATGCAAGTTTCCAGTTTTTGAGCCACTTCAGCAGAAAGTGAATTTGTAGAATCATCCAGCAATAAGTAGGGATCTCCAAAACCAAGAGGAGTTCATAAGGCAGTAGCATACAGAAATTATAGGTGGTGTGTTGAGCAGTATTGCATCTGCAAGTTAAGCAAGTGAATAATTTCAAGAATAATCAGTTTTGGAGGAGATAGACTTAGGCTTAGATCCACCACCTAGGATGATTCGTGCTTTGTGAGAAAAGTATTCTCAGAGTTTTCCAGTGTGCCTTTGCTTTGTTGTAGTGTTGATTTTTTGAGTTGCTCTCACTGTCTTTTGGCACCAAGTAGTTTTCCACTCCTTCCCATGCCTTTCTATCTTTGAAGTCCAGCTCTCTGTTCATTTGAAAAAACTGTTGCTAGTACATACAGGTAACTGATATAGTGAACTGAAAGAATTTCTAGTGACTGAAAGTTACTAAAATAATTTAAATAAAGCAAAATAATAACATAATGATAAATCATAAATAACGTTTTTTTTTCAACTGAATATGTATGTTAATGCACCCTAGAAGTGATCAAATCAAAGCAACAGTGTGGACAGTTTAAAGCTGTAAATAAACTAGAGGTAGAAGTGCAGTTCATAAAATAGTATTTCCAATAAGAAATAATTATGTTGAAATGCACTATGAGATTACAGCATAAAAGAAAATAGTTGTGACAGTAAGTTGTGTCAGAAAAACGTCTCTTAGCATTCAGCCAAAGAAAGGGACAGGGGAGTTTTATATTATTCATAACTGTCTGTGAAGAGATTAAGATGGGTTCTCTTTCATGTCTTCATCTACAAGTATTTTTTGTCACCTTTATTTGTTTTCTTCAGTACACTATTTTGATTGCCTGTGACTCTGGTCAATTAAGACAAAGCAGATTTAAAACAAAACAAAATATTGCATATTCATTATTCGTTGGTATATAACCCATAATGCTTGTGACTGAAAAGGACTACATTCAATAGAAAATTGAATGCCATATTCAAATTTAAAGTAAAAATTATCGTGGTTGTTTGGCATCCACAGCCAAGTTTGATACAAATATTCTGTATTCACTTTTTCAGTTATCTAGACCTGTGGACAGGGTGGAAAAAACCTAATTTGTATTCTCTGTCTTTTTTTGTATATTTTTTTAAAATTGTGTTTTATAAGTCAGATCAATTTGATATAAACCAATTAATTCTATACATGATAAAATCACTAAATCATAGAGTCTCAGAATTGCTTGGATTGGAATGGACCTCAAGGATTATCAAGCTCCAACCCCTCTGCCGCAGTAGGGTCATTAACCTCTGTATCTAATACTGAACCAGGCTGCCTAGGGCCACATCCAACCTGGCCCTAAACACCTCCAGGGACAAGGCATCCAATAAATATGAATAAATAAAATAATGTATAGATCTAATTGGAGGGGAGGTCTTTAATGGTAAATTGTATCTAAGATTTTTTATGAGGTAAGCAGTGATGAATAAGCACATAAAGTAAGATCTGCATACTTAGTCCAGAAAAGATGCATTAAAGTATAACTATGTCTTTATAACTATAACATAACTATATTGCCAGCTAAGACTCTACACAGAACATGTCACCCCCCACCACCTTGCAAACAGGTGACAGAGGAGTACCAGAAGGCAGACAGCGTTCCTGCTGCAGTGAACCCCCTGTCCTCTCCTCCCCCTGGGAACAACATGAAGAATTGGGCGGTGTGGGGCAGTTGCAAAAGGCCCCTGCTCGGCAATGCAGGTGCGCCCTCCCAGAGAATCCCCTGCCTCCCCAGCTGCCCCTGCAGAACAGTCACAGTACTCTGCAGGGACAACTAGACAGTGGTGGTGATGATGGTTCTCCCCAGTTGGTGCTGTTATCAAAGTCTAACCAGTCCTCATTTAGCATTAAAACCTCATCAAGAAAAAAAAATGATGGGTCACTGTTATTGGTGGCTCTCTGCTGAAGGGATCAGAAAGGCAAATATGTAGACCAGACTCTCTACACAGGGAGGTTGCCTCCCGGGGAAACTAGATTAAAGATGTCAGGGAGAAACTTCCTTCCCTAGTTCAGCCCTCAAATTACTATCCCGTTTTTTCAGGTTGGTAGCAATGACATAGGAAGAATTTCCCTAAAGACTATGAAAAAGGACTTCAGACTTATGACTGTGAAGAGAAAAGGGACCTGGAGGTGTTGGTTGATACTTGGCAGAACATGAGCCGACAGCGTGTCTAGGTGGCCAAGGGCGCCAGCCGCATCCTGGCCTGCATTAGAAATAGTGTGGCCAGCAGGAGCAGGGAGGTAATCATCCTCCTTACTCAGCAATGGTGAGGCCACACCTTGAGTACTGTGTTCAGTTTTGGGCCCCTCACTACTGGGGTGTAATTGGGTCACTAGAAAGGAGCCTCTATGTAACGTCACAGTACTTTTAGGAGAGGGATGTGCTAGTAAGATTCCACAGTCTTGTGTCTTGGTGGAGGAGAAGGATGACTCACCCTTTTGTAGGAAGAACACAAGGATTGGTGTGAGGTTGGTGGCTGTGGAAACACCTGAGTATGGTCATGAGGGTGTTAGGGATACTGCCGCTCAAAAGGAGGCCTAGCTCAGGTGCCTTTACACTAATGCACATAGCATAGGTAATAAACAGGAGGAGCTGGAGGCCATTGTGGGATTGGAAAGCTATGATATAGTCACCATCACAGAAATATGGTGAAATGACTCACACAGCTAGAGTGCCGTGATGGGTGGCTACCGACTTTTCAAAAGAAACAGACTAGGCAGGAAAGGCGGTGATGTATCCCTCTACGTTAAGAAAGAATTGAAATTAATTATGGTGATGATAAGGTTGAGAGCTTATGGGTCAGAATAAAAGTGAAAGCCAGTAAGACTGATATTATTGTGGGAGTCTGTTACAGGACACCCAACCAGGATGAAGAGGTGGACAAGACACTTTATAAACAGTTGGGTGAAGTCTCAAGGTCTCTCTCCCTTGTTCTTGTGGTAGACTTCAACTTCCCAGACATCTGCTGGATTTATAATACATCAGATAGGGAAAAGTCCCAGAGGTTCCTACAGTGTGTGGGAGATAACTTCCTGACACAGCTGGTGAGGGAGCCAATGAGGGGAAGCAAAATCCTGGAGCTGCTGTTTGCTAACAGAGAAGGTCTTGTGGGGGATGTAAATTTTGGAGGCTGTCTAGGGCAAAGGGATCATGAGATGCTAGATTTCTTGATCTTGTTGAACCACAGAGGGGAGTCAAGAGGACTGCCACCTTGGACTTCTGGAGGGCAGACTTTAACCTTTAGGACCATGGTTGAGAGGATCCCTTTGGAGGTATTTTTGGAGAGTGTGGGAGCTCAGGAAGGCTTGGGAATACTTTAAGGAAGTTATTTTAAAGGTACAGGAGCTGACCATCCCCAAGTCACGGAAGACAAGCTGATGGGCAAGGAGGCCAGACTGGCTGAACAGAGACCTTTGGCTGGATCTCAAGAACAAAAGGAAAGTTTAAGGTCTCTGGAAGAATGGGCGAGCTACTTCTGATGATTACAGGTATGTAGCGAAGCTGTGCAGGGAGAAAATTGGAAAAGCCAAAGCCCACCTAGAACTGAACTTGGCCACTAAGTTAAAGGAAAACAATAAATATTTTTATAAACACATCAACAGCAAGAGGAGGGCTAGGGAGAATCTCCATCCCTTGTTGGATGCCGAGGGCAAGATAAGGCTGAAGTACTTAATGCCTTCTTTGCCTCAGTCTTTAATAGTAAGACTTGTTACTCGCCGGGAACACAGGTGCTGGTAGATAGAGATGGGGAACAGAATAAGCCCTGCATGATCCATAATGAGATACTGTTGGAACTGCTCCAAAAGCTGGATGCTCACAAGTTCATGGGGCTGGATAGATTGCACCCTGGAGTGCTGAGGGAGTTGGTGGATGTGGTTGCCAAGCCACTCACTCTCCATCATTCTTTGGCAGTCGGGGCTAACTGGGGATGTCCCAGTGTACTGGAGACTGGCAAACATGATGCCCATCTTCAAAGAGGGCTGGAAAGATGATCTTGGTAGCTACAGACCTATCAGTCTCACCTCAGTGCCCAGGAAGGTTATGGAACAGATAATCTCGGGAGCAATTATAGACCAATTAAAGGTCAACCAGGGGATCAGGCCTAATCATCATGGATTTATGAGTGGTAGATCCTGTCTGACAAACCTGATTTAATTCTATGACAAGGTGATCTGCTTAGTGGATGAGGGTAAGGCTGTTGATGTGGTTTACCTGGACTTCATTAAGGCCTTTGATACTGTCCTCCACAACATTCTCATACTTGGCATTTGTGAGGCCTCACCTTGATACTGTGTTCAGTTTTGGGCACCTCAGTACAGAAAAGATATTGAGGTGTTGTAGCAGGTCCAAAGAAGGGCAACAAGGTTTGTGAAGGGCTTGGAAAATATGCCCTACGAGGAGACACTGAAGGAACTGGGGTATTTAGTCTGGGGAAAAGGAGGCTGAGGGGAGACCTTTTTGCTCTCTTCCAGTATCTGAAATGTGCTTACAGCAAGAGTGGGGTCTTCTCCCTGGCGACAGGTGACAGGACAAGGGGAAATAGACTGAAGTTGCACCAGGGTAAGTTTAGGTTGGTTATTAGGAAACACTTCTTTACAGAAAGGCTTGTTAAGCACTGGAATAGGCTCCCCAGGGAGGTGGTTGAGTCACCATCCCTGAATGTGTTAAAAGTCTTTTGGATGTGGTTCTCAGGGACATGATTTAGCGGAGGATTGTTAGTTAGGGCAGTATGGTTAGGTCATGTTTGGACTCAATGATCTTTGAGGTCTTTTTTAACCTAAATGATTCTATGATTCTATGATTCTATGCTACTTTTTCACAGGTCGTAGTTGACATGCGTAGATTTTGTCCCAGTAACAAATGAGCTATGAATATAGAATGAATTGAGGCCACTTGTGGGAACACAATAAATTACAATTATTATTATTATATATATCTGTTTTGTTTATGTAGAAAGATTCCTCAACTTGTAATATCAAAATAATTGATGCCAATCAATCTTGCTACTGACTGTGCAACTTTAATTTAGAAAATCCAATAAGGTGATCAGCAACTGTTAGAAGTGTTAAAGGCAATTGACTTACCATATTTTCAGGTTATTTCTCTTTTGTCAAAGTAACTTAGGTTAAGAAATTGTGGACAAGCAGAAACTCTTTTTATTAATACAATTAAAATAAGTATTGCCATGGCTTATTATAACACATGCTAGACTCAACAGATTCTTTTTGTCCTCAAGATTAACAAATGAAAGTCAGAGCAGCTGTGAGTCTGTTGTAATTTTGTACTTGAAGATGGAATGTTGCTCAACTGTCAGCCTTAATTAGCTTTGGAACCTGGTGTCATGTACCAGTGAAAAAAAAAGGCCTGGTTTAGTTTCAGGTGTATTGGCTCCCATGCATAAGCAAGGTATTTCAGTCTTACTTGCACTGTACACATAAATATATTAGTACTCATCTCACTCATTTTTTATTCCTCAAAGATAATGTTATAAATCAATATGCAAAATGTATTGTGTATGAAAGCAAATCTGAAATTCAAGTGAAAATTAGCAAGATTTGCATCTACATTTTTTCATCACTCTCCAACGCATTCTGTAAAAAACCCTCCTTTTATGCAATATTACACGGTAAAACTCAGTGTACTTCTGCTTCCTTTTGTGTGGTTTTGTGCAGTGGTAATAACATTGTTTTTGGAACAGTTGTGAAATTTGAATATAAATTGTATCTTCTTGAAAGATATTAATATAGTTTGTGTATCTAAAGAGTCATTATACTGCTTATTATTATGTGCATGCTAATGTTGTTTGTGATAGTTGCCTTTATTGAACAACAGAGAAAGGTCACTTTAAAGGCTATTCCAATACTGTGACAGTATTTAAGCTGCAGTGAAACTTCCATGATGTCCTGAGAGACTGCAAAATATATTGTCATCTTTTCATCCACTAGTTGCTATTTCAAGTGACTTGACTGTAGAGAAATCTCAGCCTTCATTACTTATCCAGTCAGATGTGTTTCTTTGCCTATTCAAGAGAGCTACAACCATGACAACAACCGTTGTTCTGATTTCTTCTGAATGTGAAATTATGGCCTGAGACTGATTCTGTGACTGAGACTAATGCTATAAAACAGAAAACCTCATCCTGAATTAAAAAAATAAAAAATAAAAAATCAGATTCTCCTGTTTTAACTCTACCTAAAAACAAAAAAGATTACTGTTCTTATTGAATTTCCTGAATGTAGGCTTTCATTTAAACTAGATAATCACAGTTGTTGTATCAAAATACAACCCAAACACATGTATTTCTAATGAAGAGATTGCTACCACATGCCTTATTAAGCCAAGCATTTCCCCAAGAGGGAAAACATATGTTAAAGCTTATTTCCACTAAAGGAAGCATAGGTTCCTCTATAGCATTTTTGTAGTTTCGTTCACTGACCAGATTCCCTCAAACAATGACCAGTGCACAGCTAGCACATTCTTTTGCCATCAGTTTAGTGTCTCCAGGTTTCAGATGTTCTGTGGATGTAGCCCTAAGGATTCTTTGTTTCTTGTTTCAGAAAGAATGACCAAAATGAAAATGATTTGATGTCCTTTTGTGTAATGAACAAATGATTGATGTCAACGGTTTACGGGCTGGTTTGGCCCAGTTCCGTGACTAGTGGGGCGGAGGGATCCGCGGATCTGTGCCTCTGGAAAAGGGAAACAGGGAGCCCCAAAATTATTGAAAAAAGCAGCAGCCATCTGAAGTGGAACAAACTAATTTACTAAATATAGTATCAGCAAAATATAATGAGAGAGAGAGAGTGTGTGTCTGAAAGGTGGATAGGCCTCACCACAATGCTGAGGTGAGAAGTGCAGTCCAGTTGAGCAGATGAAGAAAAGCAGACGGAGAAGAGCAGGTGAAGAAACGCAGGCAAAGAAGAACAGACGAAGAAGAGAGCATCAGGTGACCTTGCCAGGAGTTATATCTCCTGGCTGACCGCAAAGCCCCCTGGGGAAATGTAGTTCTTTTCCTCCAGACAGGCACCCAGAACTTGAGCATCAACAGACAAACCCCCAGTGCATTACATGATGTCATGGTGTGGAATACCGACAACCAAAAATCATAAAACCCTGACACTTGTTGCTAGAAAGAAGCTTGCTACAGTTTTAATCATTTACTTTTTATATATTGGATGCATTTGTTTCCTTTAGACTGCGAACTACTGAACAGTCTATATTCCCCTGCTCTCATTTTATATTGATTCCCCCTTCGTCACTCTGATTCTGACCTCTTTTAGTTCAAAAGGAGGACTTTTACCAGTCATCTTTGTACCTCTTTAGAATAAGAAATTTGTTCCTTCTACTCCCTCAGTCAGCTGGTTTTACTTGTTAACTTCAAATGCTAAATGACATTGACTTCAAAGGCATTTATTCAAAGGGCTTAGTTTTAATACTAGCATGGAGAGAGTGAGGGCATATAATTTGCTGAAGTGAAGTATTTTATGTGAAAGTAACATGTTCCTTTCAATGATTCTAGTATTTTGTGATTCACTTTGCACAGTTTTTCTGTTAAGGAGAAGAACTCTTCTGTTTTATAAAAATGCTGTAGGACAATGTCATTTATTTTTTATTTGATTATGCATATACACAAGATTTACTAGATTAAAAATAATTAAAAAAAAAAGGTAATTACACAACTGTTTTAGAAGCTTCTTACTCCAAAAATCTTCCAATTACAAGGAATGAGATGGGAATACATTCCTCCTTCACAGGTAACCAAATACAGAACTCTGAAAAATAGCACCGGGCTTGTAGAGTTTGTATCTCATACATACTCTACAGACGAAACAGAGAATACATGCAGAAAATACTAATTATTATCAACAATTCTAGGCCTGAAGTAAACTAATCATCTCCCGCTAATAAGAAATGTGACCCAAACTGGCAAAACTGAAAGGCATGTATCTTGGAAGCATACAGTATAATGTTGTTTAGGGAAAAAAAACTTCAGAATTGTTCGTTTCTGTGTATCGTCTTTGTCCAGTCCTGCCAAAACTCAATTTGTTCACAAACTGTAGAAATAAGAAGATCCCAAATACTTATTTTCTTTAATTTCATTTATTTTAACAGATGACTACACTTCCTGGATTACAACTCAATTTATGTTTCCTTGATCCTACTTTGAAAGACTGCTTTTAGTTATCTCTGGACATTTAAATTATCTTTTTATGTAAATGTACCCAGCAAGACTGTGCATCTATCATTTAGCTGTTTGCACGTGTTGATGCCTCTAGACCTGTATTTTCATGGGGAGCTAATGAATATAGGCTACTTGCTGTATTAAATTTATGTTATAGCAGTATCTCCAAGCAAACTGAATCTTACGAAGCCTTATTGTTACTATTTATTGTTGTTTTCGTTTTGGAAAAATAACTAACATTTACTGTGAAATGGCTGATTGTTGTGCTTCATATGTACTTCAGAATAGGCTGAGTGTTTATAAAAATGTCTATATAGGATTGAATTGCTCTGATAAGATAGATAATTTCAGTGAGTTCTTGTCCCAGGTAGCTTAGCTGTTCACTTATTTTTACTGTGTTAATGTCATTGCTTGTATGCTTGTTTTTTCAATTTTTATTTTTAATTTTGTCAAGTTATAATGGCTGATACAAAAAAGAAATCCATAATAATAAGTTGAAAACAGATATTATTAGTAACAAGCCTGCATAATGCATAGGATAATCAACAAGATGGGTTGTAAATTCTTTTCTCAGGAATAAAATCAAATATTTGAATAAAATTAACTAATCATAATGTAATAATGTAAATGGTATTTTTTTTCTATAAATAACAAGTTTCTAGAATTTTGGAATAGGGAGAGTAGGTTGGTAATAAACCCCGACATCTTGAAAAACCTGTTGCCATATAACTCTATAATGCAATAATCTGCTTTTAACCTTTTTCTAAAGGGTAGATTTCCACTTAGAGCACTGAGAGGCAGTGCAAAGCTGACATAGATACACCTAGACTTCTGTCCTCATCCCTTTAGTGGAAATATGTCCAGGGTAGAACACTGGCAATGGTGTGGTCAGCTAGTGTGTTCCAGTGTGTGAGGAACTTGCAGAACAGCCAAAAATTAGTGAAGCCAACAGGTGGCATTATTGTCCACCTGGGCTTAGATCCTATACTGCATTTTCTAATTGGCACAGCAGAGATTCTGGCTCAGTGTTATTTCTCTGAGCATTAATGCATTAGCTCTGAGTTGCAGAGCCGGCCTCATCATTGATGCTAAGACATTAATACTCTTTGTGAATAGGAAAGTGAGCCAGATTCTTCAACATCAAAGTTAATGAAATTATTAGTACTTTTGCCCTCTCAAAAAGTGAATCTTAGCCAGAAGAACCACTCTTCTGAGAATTCACTACACATTGTACATACAATCATAATTAAAAAAAAAAAGAAAAAAGCCTTTTTAGGAAAAGAAAAAAAATACGTATTCTTGTAAACATCAGGAATAAACACAGACACGTACATGGGAATGCTAGTAATTAAAAATGGGTATGATTGGGTCATTATTTATTAATAAACTGTGAAACTGAGAAATAGAAATATTAAACATAAGCTTAGTGTGTTCTGAGGGGATGTAGCAGAATTCAGAAGTTAAAAATGAGATCCACAGATGGAGTATTTCAAGGGCATCACTGAAAACAGCATACTGCTTACTTCATACCAAACATATCCTATTATTTTTTGAAACAAATTAACTCTCAGCAACCCTGGGAGAAAATCAGTGCTTTAATTAGACTTCCTACACTGCAGCTAATGAATTTGTCAATTGTTTCACCGCTGTATCTCCAATATTTTCTGACAAAGTTTATTCACATACCACACGAGGAATGTTTAATATTTTTATATGTTATTCTTATTTGAATATACTGGACATTATACAGTGTTTTGAAGTGCAATGCAGTATTAGTACAAATGTGATTGATCAGTTCGAACATGCGGTTGGATCTCAATACAAATCTGATGTTCGTTATGAGTCTCTCCGTGCTTAATGTCACGATGCTAGTTGTTCTCAGTCACCAGGAGGGAATATATAGGTTGAAGCCAGTTGAAGACGATTACTCTTTTGAAAAAACATTTTGTTGGCTGCTCAGTTATTCTGTTCTGCGATGGTCTGATCACAGATAGAATACCCTCATGTTGGGTATGCCTCAGGAAGACACTCATACCTTTTAGATTAACTCAGAGAAGGCCATTAACACAGCCAGCTGATCCATTCAGCTGACACAGCTCCACCTTCTGGATCCCTTTAAGTTCAACTTCCTTTACAACAGCGGTGTATTCCGCATACTTTCCATATTCTTTCCTGATCTTCATCAGTGCTTAGCTTGTGCTCATATCCTCTGAGCTCCTTTTCATGGTAAAGATCTGTTGATTGGCCATACTCTAATATTACTGAAATAGCAAAAAAAAAACCAGCAACAACAAAAAAATCAAAGCACACGGACATAAAAATGTTTTATTTCTTGACACCTGAAGGGAACTTCTGTTCTTACAACAGGAAGGGGGAAAGGGAGACAGAAAGAAAAAGAGAAAGGAAGGAAGAAAGCAATGAAGGAAGGAAGAAAGGAAGGAAAAGATTTTGCTTCTGAGCTCGGCAGAATGTACCCCTCAGCACCTGTGCTGTCATAGAAGATTCCAGTGAGTATATGCAGCACACATCTAAATCATAGAAAAACAATGATGGACAGAATGAGTATGAATTATATGTATGCAGTTTTATGTAACTAAGAAACAAATGGATAAAGCCAAAATGTGTGGTAAATCCTTAAGCCCTTCAGCCTTAAGCCCTTAAGTAAGGAAGGCTTTACAAAGGTTTCACAATAAAAAACAAACAATAATCTTGTTATCTAGAGAGTTTACATTAACATAACTTGCTCAAAACTTTCATCAAAATCTGTAGAAATATAGGCAACATTTAAGTTTGAGTTTATCACTTTAAGTTTATAACTTTCTTCACCTTGGCTTGCTTTAAGCTTTCGGTTCCTATTGTTATCATGATGGAAAATAAAATGTAATGGGGAAGTTTCTTATTTATTTTGAAATATTCCTCGGGATGCCTAATCATGTGAATGTTGGATAAACATGGAAGTATCCTAACATTCCAAAGTTTCCCTGGCTTTGATTGAGTTAGTCTTACTTTAGATCAAAATTATAATAGGTAGGACCTAGAGAGTTTAGCATGTTACTAGATTACACATGACAGTTTAATGCAACCAAGAGTTTAATCATATTCTCCATTATTTTTTTTATCAATGTATAAAACATATTTATAAGTTTACCTATAACATAAAATTGCATGTTTTATTTCTTTCTGGTGGAAAAAAAAGAAATACTAAAATATTTTTGGTTTTTGAAGTTTCCTACTTTTTTAGTGTATGTGATTCAATATTTAAAATTCACCTTGTATTTATTAAGAAAAAACAAACAGAAAAATAGAAATCTATTTAAATTTCTGTCCTCCAGTGCAAGGAGAAATACTCAGTTGGAAGTAGATATTTTATTCTCTGTTTTATTCAGTAATTTCCTTAATATAAATGAAGTCAAGGCTTTCTTTGAAACGTTTTTGTTGATTCATCAATTCGTGTCAAGACTGCTTGGTAATGCTTTATAGGACAGGATTTGACGAGTTATTTGTGGTAGATAATTCACTTCCTTTGCTTACATATAATATATTATTCAAGCAGCAAGATCAAATCAATATCAACACAGCGCCAGCAAGACTTTTGCTAGAAAAAAAGAAAGAGCAGAACTTGTTTATATGAACCATGAAATTTCTTTTCCTGTTATGGATTTTAAACACGCATACATGCTAGCAAAATATGTTATGAAGTGTCATGGTTTAATGATTTTTGGTTATTGGTATTCCACACCATGACATCATGTGATGCACTGAGCGTTTGACTGCTGATTCTCAGGTTCTGGGTGCTTGTCCGGAGGACAAGAACTACATTCCCCAGGGGGCTTTGCGGTCAGCGAGGAGATATAACACCTGGCAAGGTCACCTGATTTCTTCATGGGCTCAACTGGACATCTCACCTCAGCGTTGTGGTGAGGCCTATCCACCTTTCAGACACACTTTTTCTCTCTCTCAGTATATTTTGATTTATTAGCTTCAATTCCATTATACCACTATTGAATATATTATATATATCATATATATGTAATATTCTATTATACCAGCATTCTGATACTATATTTAGTAAATTTGTTTCACCTCAGATTGTTGCCGCTGTTTTCAATCATTTTGGGGTCCCCTGTTTCCCTTTTCCAGAGGCACAGATGTACGGATCCCTCTGCCCTGCTAGTCATGGAACTGGGCCGAACCAGCCCATAAACTGTTGACTATATCTGGACATTTTCTCTTTTTTGTCACATTAATAACACTCACATGGTAGTTGTAACAGGTCTAGTAATGGACTATACTTGGTTATCTGCTTCTTTGTTCCCAATATGTCTAGGCTCTTTAAAGGAGTCATGTAGCTCAGGCATACCCTGAGGTTTTTAAATGTAAGAGTTTCTAATTCTTATCCCAATGAAACCTAGCTTTTTTAATTTAAAATCTTTATGAAGTTCTACAGAACATCCTGGCACAGCCACCTCAAAGCTCTGCCACGACAGCATAATGTCACAAACCCAACTGTGTAAATCCAGAAGGAAAAGCAACTTCCCTGCCAATGCAATCTAGATAATTGTGGCATGAACACCTGAAGATGGCAATCCTGGTGCATTTCATGCCTTTCACAGATATCTATAATAGCAGAGCAAGTCACAGACCACCTTTTGGGGTGAGTGTGTACAATTCTATGGGGCCCAATGATATGCATCCCTGGGTCCTGAAGGAACTGGATGATCTTCTTCCTGAAGGAACTAGATCATCTTTAATGCTCCTTCCAACCCAAGCCATTTTATGATTCTATGATTCCATGATTCTATGATTGTCTTCATGGAATCCTATATACATTGTGTATACATTTTCTATGCTAAGTCTATCTTTGTCTCTGTTATTTCTTTACATCATGTTTCACAACATTGTACTAATATTGACAACAGTGGAAAAATAAGGTATAATTTACTTTGGAGCACCTGAATGGCTTTTAGAATAACTGAACAACAACAACAAAAAGTTATGTGATAAGGTTTTATATTTATTTTGGCTTTCCTGAAACACACCATTCAGTTTTTGTTGACTTTTGAAGTACAGTAATTAGGTGTTTCATATATTGTGATGGATTTTATCTGCATCAGAATAGAAAATACCCAACGCAAATGTCAATTTTTACAGTTGGCAGTTGAATTATTTTGTTTTATTTAAAGAAATATTAGGACATACTCAAATATGGAAAGCAATGTTTAACTATCGATTGCTCAGTTTTAGTATAGCTTCTAGCTCTAGTGTTCTCAGGGATATTTACTTCTCATTTTAATAAAATTTTATACTCTGATATCCCATAATGTTATTGTTTTCATTTTTCAGTCCTGAGGTGTTGTTACATTTTATTGGTTTAGAGTTTTGTTCCATAACCTCATTAAAATTCATCACTTTTCCACCTAAAATGATTTTATAGATAACACTGACTGACTGATTTATTTAGCATGCCTGAGATGCTCTTGAAGACGTTTAGGTTTTTTTATTGTCTAGATTTCCTTCAAAAAGTACTGATCTGTTTTTTAGCGTGTCTACTGCCCAAGCATTTAGAAACCATTGCGAAGTTGCCTAAGCATTGTCACAAGCTGCAGTTGTAAGAAGAGCCAATTCTCCTGACAAGTCAGTTAAGTCTAAGTTTTTAATTTTTGTTTAAATACTAGTTTTAGCAATGTGAATGTTTTACGGTTCAAATATTTGTGTGAGCATTGATTTGGAACACAAGAATATTAATAATTTATTTATTTTCCCTATAGCTTATTTTCAATAAAATGTTTTTATTCTGTACTGGAAGACTAAGATTAATGTTGAAACTTCAGGGTTGTAAAGATTTGCTTGTGGATTTGCACAGAATTAATGCACATGTGTATACGACAAACAATGAGAATTGTGAGAATAAGCATTATGAAAACTCATTGCAAAAAGATAAAATGATGAAAAAACATTTTCCTTATCTGATGAACAAAAAGAGACTTTTCATCCTCATTTAATATTTTAGAATATGATGGGAAAATGACCTTCTGAGATCTTATCTTTTTTTCTAATCTTATTTTTATGATCATCTATTAAATGAAACTATGATAATGACAGTTTCACATCAGATTGTTCTTATAATTTACAATAAGAAATGAAAATCTGAAAATGAACTTTATTCTCTAAATATTACTGAATCTATCTGAATATAGCATTTTTATATTCCTGAATTAATTCAAAAAAATATGGATTTTTTAAAATTTTCTTATGTGATATATTGTCCAGGTGCATGTAGACTCAATGATCAAGTTTGTCATTATTCTCTGAAAATGTTATTTGTTTGGTTTAAAAAACATTATTATTTAGCTGTTACAAATGTGGAGATTAAAATCTTTTCAGTGATAGTTATACTAATGATGGAATATTTGATCACATGTAACAGAATTACTTTTATTTTTGAAACTTGGAGAGACTGAGACCTCAGAGTCTTAGAGTGCTGTTTAGATACTTCTAGTTTACATACAATGTAAACATTTCAAAATATAACATAAAGTAAAACACTAGAGTACAAGGAAGACTCTATCAGTATATTCTCTTTCACCACAGCAGATATAAATTTTTAAACCTAGAGAAGATAAAATATTTCACTTTATAAGAATGTCATTTAGGGCATCAGAATGAAGCACCAAGCTCATGTGGTCCCAGTTTCTCCCAATTTTCACAATAGGGAATGCAACAATGGGAAAAACCTGTTTCAAATAGGATTTGAAATCCAGAAATCTGATAAGTGAATAAATGACCAAAATTTATTTATTTAGTAAATAGAGATGATAATTTCAATAATTTCAACTTTCTTTCTTGGCTACTTTAGGAAGTAAAGAAGTATTTGTGAAGTATTAACTCTTTAAGTATTTGTGCAAATGTATCACTTAGTATGGCTATTATGAGGCATGGGAAAATCTAATAAATTGGTAATCTAGAAAAATGGCCATTGCCTTTTGAGAATTCAAGTTTTATATTTTGAGAGTTTGAGAGTTTTATATTTTGCTTTTTGATGGCAATGAGCTTCATGTTTGGGAAGTAACTGTGATTAAAATTTAAATCAGAATTTGTTTCTATTATAATGCATAAAAAGTTCAAGTTTGCTTTATTTCAGGGTATTCATTTTTATTAGTTTTGTATTCTGTTCCCTATTAAAAAAGATTTTACTTCAATCATAAAATTAGCAAGTAGAAATTTAATTCCTTTTATATGTAAATTGTAGAGGTTTAAAGCATGACAGAAACGTGATTGTTTCTTTTTTATTTCAGTACCCATCAGAAACAGCATTTTCTATAAGTTTGGTAGAGTTGTTTTCCACAGCAAGTGTAGGAGCAGCTTTCTGTATTAGGCTGGACGTTTCCATGTAGTTGGACCTTCAGATAGCAAGCGCATTCCCCCAAGTCCCACACTGCATATGCTGCCTGGGGCCTCTCTCTGAGGTCTGGAGAGGGTGTGCTGTTCTGGGCAAGTTATACCATCAAAAGAATGACTTAAAACTGGAAGAGAGCAGGTGCACAGCATCAGACAACACGAAAGGGAGATAGACAGAATCTTTTCTAAGCCACAGGAGCCTGAAAAGCCTCAGGGCTCAATTGCAGTGAATGTAGACAGTGTCTACCACGGCTATTAAGGTAAATGAAATTTCTTTATAAAGGGAAAGATTGTAGCTTCTGCCACCAAGAGGAAGGCTCCTGTCCTACCATGCAGTTTATGTATATAAAATTGGCTTGCTGCCATTCAAGTTGAAGAGGAGCCAAATTTGCTTACAAGCAAAACATTTTGTCCAACTATAAACCATACAGGACAACCAGGAAGTAAAAATGAGTCATCTTAATGAGTGACTTCTTGGTTCAGAGGACAGGGGCACCCTAACCCTAACCCTATCAACAAGAACAAGGGAAGCTTGCTGCCTGCTAAGGGCCTGGATCAGGGATACTCTTCAGGAACTGCCAAAACTAGTCTGATCCTCTGAATACTACTCGCTGCTATTATTCCATTTTTATATTTCCATATTATAATTCCTGAGCAACTTCAAAAGAATTAACAGAGCTCTGGGGGCAGTAGTGGTCTCAGTCCTACTGATAACAATGCATACTGTAGTATTTTGTCAGTGCATTACATTCAAGCTATTAGTGAAATTGAAAGTTGGCTTCAGAAAATCTGAAAGCATCAGTCATATCAAAGAACTACAAATTTGCCAAATAAATCTAAGTAAATAAGAATGTCATGCTGGAACCATAAGCTAGGCTGAGAAATATCATGAGAGACTAAACTGGAAGTTAAAGCAGATGATTACCGTAAGATAAATATTGATAAACACATTGAGTAGAATCACAGAGCTGTTTGAGTTGGAAAGGACCTTCAAAGGTGTTCTAGTTCAACCCTACTGCAATGAGCAGAGGCATCTACAGCTGGATCAAGTTGCTCAGAAACTGCTCCAGACTGACCATGAATGTCTCCAGGGACAGGCCATGTACTACATCTTTGGGCAACAGGTTCCAGTGCTTCACCACCCTTAATTTTTTTTTTTTTTATATGTTGTCTAAATCTACACTCTTTTAGTTTGAAACCATTTCCTTTTATCCTATCACAACAGACTGATGAAGGGCCTGTCTCCTTCCTTCTTTTAACCCCTCTTTGGATATTGAAATGCTGCTATCAAATCTCACCAGACTCTTCTCCATAATTTTTGTGGCCCACCCATGGACATATTTTTAACAGGTCCTGTACTGAGGACTCTACATCTGGACACAGTACTCTAGATGATGTCTCATCAGAGCAGAGCAGAGGCACATAATCACTTCCCTTGACCTGCTGGCCACATTTATTTTGATGTAGCCTGGGATGTGGTTGGCTTTCTAGGCTGTGAGGGAACATTGGTGTCTCATGTTCAGATTGCAACCCACCAGTATCTTTGAGTCCTCTTGGGCAGGGTTGTGCTCAATCTTTCCATCCTCCAGCTTGTATTCATAATTGGCATTTGCTATGATCCAGGTGTAAGACCTTACACTTGGCTTTGTTGAATCTCAGAAGTTCACCAGGGCCCACTTCTTGCGTCTGTCTAGGTCTGTCTGAATGGCATCACTTTCCTCAAGCAGGTCAACTACATTACACAGCTTGGTGTCATCTGCAAACATGCTGAGGGTATCCTTGATCCTACTGTTGATGTCACTGATGCAGATTTTAAACATCACCAGTCCCAAGAATATGTCATCTGTTTTTCATCTTGGCTTTGATTTTATATCATAACCTTAGGTTCAAATTAATTTTAACAATAGCTCTTCCAGTCTGAAAGGTTTCACAACAGTAAAAAAAAAAAAAAAAAAAAAAAAATGTCTAGATAATAAAATCTTGCCCCATGTAATCTTATTTATGGGAACTTTGCCCTCTTCTGTCCACATTTTGTTCTGTCATGTTATTTAAGCATCATTATATTTCTTTTTAATCTCATTTATTTTCTTCTCTTTTAATACTTACAGTACCCATTCTTACCGTTGCACTTCACACAATTTTCATTCTCAGTCCCTTTTTGTTTCCCTTTTCATTAGAAAAGAGTGAAATTAACCCAAGACACCAAATCCCATAGGAATATTTTTTGTTTGCTAGCTAGGGGAATACACATTATAGATAGCAATGCTATCTGGTATTGATGATTACCAACACTTCCTATTAAAATACCAAATTATTCATATTAAAATACCAAATTTCCCTTCCATTTACTTTAGATGATTTTTTAAAATGTGATAGTTTTAATGCCAATAAACAGTCATACATTGTGTACCTTACCTTTTAAGTTTGTATTGGAATAATTCAGCCTGACATTGTGAAAAAAAATTGGTGTGCACATCCAAAAAAAATTTATGAAGTTTTTCATTGCGAAGTTAAATAATAGTAAAATGTATGATTTAATGACAGATGGTCATTGTGCTGCTATGACATCATGTGTTTTTTACTATTCTCTAGGAAGTCTGCCCTCATCTAACCAAGATACAAAACTCAAAATAAAATCTCAGTTTCCTAATGCTCAAGAGAATTATTCTTAAATTTAGGAAGATTAATTCTTCATACAGAAACTCTACCAGTTCTATTTCCGCACTGAAGAATGTGAATGGAAATCTGTATGAAATAGGCTTATCTAACACAAAAATATCACCCGAATGTTCAACAGAATTGAAATGCAGGATGTTGTTGTTCTCATTCTCAAAATCTTTCTGTAGAAGCTCTGACATACAAGTGAGAAAAACAGACAAGTAGTAAGATTTTACCACTGGAACACTAAGAAAAAACCTGTCTGTATGTGGAAATGTCTGTAAAATTTATTAACTCCTGAAGTATGCATTGAGTGGGGGATGAGAAAGTGTGATATGGGTCTGTAGCTTGCTTTGCTAGTGAGAGACTAGGAACACTTTTACTTTGCGTTATTTCTGATTTGTTGTTTGTTTTTTTGTTTTCTAGTTACTTACATGCAGTTATTTAAGAAGTAAACATGCTTTTGTCTTTCACCTTGATTAAAATAAGAGTTTTGACTTCTTGGCCTTTAAGACTGAGCATCTTGTTAAACGCTTGTGGTACCACAATAGAGATACTGAATAGGTACTCTGAAACTAGTCGTGGAATCTTCAGGTAAAAATTATGTTAATGTGCAATGAATGTATGTCTGAATGTGTGAAGCTATTGTGAAAATAGCTAGATGTAGATTTATCTGGTTATGCTATGGTATTTAACGGAGACATTTCTAGACTACTAATGCAAGCTTGTTTAGTCAGCAAATTCTAATTCTGTATAACTATACTAAAAATGCAGCTTGCATAGCAACTTATAAACTGAAGATCAGAAGAACAATTTTCGAGGAAAGCCTTTGGGATAAGTTTTGTTATTTGTCTTTGTTTGTCTGTTTTAAAGACAAAATAATTTAATAGAATGTCATATTTATAGGTAATCATATATAATAAAAATATTGTATATTATTTAAATTAAGAATTATGACATTAAATTCAGTCTATTTTGGATTTCAAATCCCATAACCCTGACTATTTATTATGCTAATAATACTAACAATGCTGTAATCTTTGGCCCTATATTTGAACAGCTGAGTATTCTGATTAAAAAAATAGTATTCACCAGGATATTTCCCACACTAGCATCCAAAGTTCATCACAGTACTCCTCTGCAATATCATTGAGATGGTGGGTAATACTTAACATTAGTAATGATTGTTACTTAAGAATGCAGAAAAAAAATCTAAAACAGGCTATATATTCAGCAGATGTGTTCACTACCCACTGTTGTATTAATAAGCTAATGAAATGCGAATGTATCATCTTGCAATCATGTTCTGGCGTCCTGTATAATACCAAGAAATTGCTTTATTAGATAAGGACTGAAAACTCTGTACTTTTAAGAGTACATTCAAGGTGACTATGTGTGAAATTATGATTGGGAAGCTCATATAAACACAGCAAAACATTTTTAAAAAGTGAAATTTATTTTAATACTGACTGGATAATAGATAACTAATCAAATTCTGGAGAGACTTTTAATAACATATTTTAGTTTGATATTTTTTAAATAGTCAATTTTTATTCCCTGGCAGTGTTCAAGACGCGTCTGGATGACGTGCTGCGTGATATGGTTCAGTACTAGTGGTGGCAATGGTGATGAGGAGACGGTTGGACTGGATTACCTTATAGGTCATTTCCAACCTTGTGATTCTTGTGATTCTTGTGATTTTTGTGATAAGACAGCTTAAATAGTTTTGTTGTTTATTTTTTTAATTAAAAACAGACAATCACCCACTCAGGCTTCCATAGCAAAATTATTTCCATTACGTGAGATGCCGATCCTCCCATTAGCACCATTAATACCTTTACTTGACATATAGGAAGCTAGTGGAGAAGGAGTCTCCACTTGTTATGTTCCCAAACTTTCATTCCTATCAGAAAAAAAATTAATGTGAACTTGGACCATTTGTTTATCAGGGCCTTCTTTAAATCAAGGAGCCAGATCTCAAAAGGCATATCTCACTCCACCTTTTTTTTTTTTTTATAAACATGTACCTTTTGGATGTGATATATCTGCAATTAAATTGTTGTTAATTCCAGTGTTATTTGACAGTAGTATTTATATGAGATCTATCATTGACAAAAATGTAGGTTATAAACATTTTGAAAAAAGACTTCACTAAGTTGTTTTGCTTTGAGGATATAAGAAAGGAAGAGAGAGAGAATTAATTATACTGGACAGTGTATAGTTTTCACAGTAACTATAATAGGTTAGCTGATCTGCTGACACATTAATGAACATCTAGGATGAAAGCAGATGGCTTGGATGACCACAACAAAAAAAAATTGTAACATTTAGGTAATTATATGCACTCTATCCACTCATTCCCATTTTTGTTACTAAATGCACGGAGAAATATATTTGTTCTTTTGGGTAGTTTCAATGCCCTCATGAAGAGGAATTTATTCGGTGCATCTGATTATATGTTTTCATAGGTAGAGATTTTCTTTTGCAATCTATCTGTATTCCTCAAATAGAAATCAATAAAGTATCACTCATTAGAAAGTACACCTTTGGTGTGTATAGAGACAAGTAATTTAGCTATGTAATCATGGTTTTATTGTTATCCTGGTTTTCAGAAAATTTATTCATTACTAGGAATGGTTGACAATGATAGATATTCTCGTTAGGAAATAAAAGTAAGAAGGAATGACAGTTATTACTGAAAGCTTTTTAAAGGATTAAAAAAACACAAACAACTAGATGTTGTAAAAGATGCAGTTAGATATATAGAATTATTCCTTGAGTTCTGATAAAAACACCCCCCAATTTATAAAATATTTTCTGATAACAAATTGCCTTTGCAACAAAGATCTCTGCTTCTAACTTGTCTTAAATTTGTTGACATGAGTTGTGATTTCATCACCTTTTTAGGCCAACTGTTGATTTTAGCAGCATGTGGAATTAAAGAATTATAGAATCATAGAAGAATTTGGATTGGAAAAGGCCTTAAGATATTCTGTTTCAATTGCTCTGCTATGGCCAGGACATTTTTCATTATGATAGGTTGCTCAAAGTTCTGTCCAACCAGTATTTGAACACTTTCAGTGATGGAACATCAACAACTTCTTTGAACAACCCAGTATGCTCGTGTTTTACCACTCTCATTGTAAGAATTTTCTTCCATTTATACAATCTAAGCTTACACGCTGTTAGTTTAAAACAGTTCTTCCTTGTCCTGTTATTACAGGCCCTGGTAAAAAGTCTTTCTCCATCCTTCTCATAAGCCTGCTTAACTACTGAAAGGTTACAATATGGTCTCCCCAGAGCATTCTCTTCTAGAGTACAAATAACCCCCATCTGCTCTAGCAGATATAGCTTCTTCATACTGGAGATCCCAGAACTAGATGGGGATAGAAAATGGAGTAGAGGGGGAGAATTGCCTCTGTTGAACTGCTAACAATGGTTCTTTTGATGCTGAAGTACAATTAATTTTTTGGACTGCAAGTGCACATCACTGGCTCATACATAATTTTTTATCCATTAATAACCCCAAGACCTTTTCTGTAGAGCTGCTTTCCATCCATTCATCACACAGCCTGTACTGATATTAGTGCTCTTGCACTAGTTGAACTTCAAGAAATTCACATAGGTCCACTTCTCAAGCCTGCCAATCTCCCCTTGAATGACATATCTTCTGTTGTATCAATTGCATCACTCATCTTGCTGTCATTTACAAACTTGCTGAGGGCACACTGGATGCCACTGTTTCTGTCATTAGAGTATTAGTTGCATGATGCTGATTGGTATCATCTGCATACTTGTCTCTATTCACTAGTGTTATTGTTTCCAAAGGTATACAGTACTTGGACAGTGTAAAGTTTTGGAAATAACACAATGTTTTAAATTAAGTAGAAAACATTTTTAATAAGCACATAAAATCATAAGAATGAGTCAGAACTTGCTCTATCTAGCTCTATATTCTGTCTCAAGCAGTAATGTCCTCGTATTAAATTGCTCTAGATCAACACTTTATTATCACTATTATAATTAAATAATTGAATAATAGATCTAATTTGCATAAATATTTTGAACTAAAATTAAGCTGGGGCATTATTCTAAAGTTATTTGACCTCGTGAGTTTACAAGGCAGGAATATCTACCCTAACTGTTTAGCTCACATGCAGATAGAGGGTGCATCTTGTCAACTGTGAAAAAATATTTTTTCACTCTAACAGAATCAATAAACTTGATTTTATAATAAAGAAAATGTAAAATATGGACATTGTGTGTGTTAGATAATATATATCATATTATCTTTATGAAAAATAAGCTGCAGGTATATCTGCACATAGAAATCTGGATTTATAATAAAAAAAAGTAGAATAATATCTAAACTAGTGGTAATTTCACAGATTTACTGCAGAACATATTGCTGGTGTGCCATAAATGTGCAAAGCAACCTCCAATTGACTGGTATGATCAATAAAAATGTTTGATAGACTTCATAAACCCTATATTACTGCGCAGAAAGCACCAGGGAAGCCACTAGAAGCTGTGTTTGTCTACTATGAAATTGATATTTATCTTCTCTTAATTACCCTCATTATATTTATATTCAGAATATAGTTTGATAGGTGGAGAAGGAGCTGCTGAGTAAACAAATATATTTGGTTAATAAATGGTTATTTTAGGAGACTTCTTATCTGACACAAGAGCAAAGATTATTCACTTCAGTGCTGAGTGTCAGAGAAATGTGGTGAATAAGTCACTGTTCATCAAACATAATATGCATGAAGAGGCAAACACACACATCAGCTCTTTCTCAATTTTTCTGTCCTTTTTCAATTCTCTAACATTTTGTTGCATAGTACAGCAGGGACATAAACCCAGCTTCAGTTGACTGTAATTAAAAGTTTTATACATAGATGTAAATGAGGTAAACATGAGCACTTGATGCTGGCAGGTATGCATGCATCAGATAGATGAAAATGTACTTTTGAGATTACGTTTTAGAGATTTTTGACTAAAAAAGGAAAAACAGACAGTGAAAATTCACAGTGTAACAATCTCCAAATATTTCTTCTATAAGTCTAAACCAGATTTTTTTTCGCATAGTACAGTAGTGTATACAAATCATAACGTATGATTTCAGCCTTTGAGATCATTATGCTATTTCTGCATAACATTTCAATTACCTCTATTTTGAAAATATTTCCCAAAGAAAATTAGCACCTCAGTGTTAATTTTAAGTCAGTGCTATGAAATATTAAGCAAGTTACATCCCCAAATAGATGTTTGGAAACCTTCAGTAGGTATTTTCTTCCAAAGTCATATTGCTTCAACTCAAATCATAGTTATTTCTGATTTCTTATTTTAGATAGTTTTATGTATTTTACATTCCTGAGCCAGTCCTTCTATTCACAACCTTCACTTAACATTTCCTCTGAAAAGCCATATTTAAAGTTTGAAAACATTATTTCATCATTATCTAGGAAATAAATTTACTTCTCAAATCTAGCATGATCTTTATTTAGGAAACCCACATAAAATTTGTTTTATCCCTTCCCCTACCCACCCATCTTTCTATGTCATTCTTTCAAAATTAGTTTCAAAGTATTTCACAGTATTTCAATATGGACTAACAAACATTCACCTACTTGACTCCTTCCTGTATATACCTACTCTTCTCTCCCCACACCTTTTTTCAAGACGTGGAAGTTCTCATTTTATGAATAATCTTCATTTATATCTTACTGTCACAGTGCAGTTTTCAGCTTCACATAATGAGTAAAATTAATGGCTAATGAATCGCTATTTCGTGTGTCGCTACTTTCACAAAAGACATTCTTTCATTACTTCTTCCTCAGCTGAATTATGCTCTGTTTTGATGCTATTGTAATATAATAACTTCAATGTAACTTCTGTTACTATTCTCACATTCCAATTGGCAATCTTATTGTGTTCATATTAAAATGTTTTTTAACATTTTCTACATCTTAGATTCTCCCTATACCTTTCTAAAATACTGAATTCTTAACCGTGATATTATTCTCAACCATAGCTATACATTTATGTTAGAACTAGATGCTCTTTAAGGTCCCATCCAATCTAAGCCATTTTAAGATTCTTTTCAGTTCCTTCTTCCACTTATCTGTAATTCTGAATGGACTTCAATAGATTTTAATTAACATTAATTATAAGCCTATTTAGCTTCCACTCTTCAGATTCTTTAGTTCACTCAGTTTCACACTGAGAGCATACATAAGAGAAACAGGAATATATGACATTTCAGTTAACATGTGCTGTGAAGGAAATTATAATATCATCTGTTTATTTTGAAGAACAGTTATACACCAAGCTGTCTGTAGGAAACAATTACTTTAACTTGTGGACGTACACAATCATAGGTACTGTGCATATAGTGTTTAGGTACTTCTGGTGTTAGCTCTGAGCATATGTTTGAGTGAAAACGTGATATTTGAATTTTTAAATTATGTCAAGGTCTATTTCAATTTCTTACGTGTATTACAGGAATTAGAAATCTTTACTTTTGGCCTTGAATCCTTACACATTTATCCTTGACCTTAGGAAAATTTCCATTTTGATTTGGCTACCTTTTATAAGAACATTCTTTTACAAACAAACAAAGAAGCAAACAAAAAACACCACAAAACACCTCCTTAAACATCAGTAATATCTTGCTTTCTGTATGTTGCTGACATAAAAGTAGAAATAACCCAAAAAAAGCCCCTCACTTTGCCTATTAATAAAGCACATTCTTCATATTTAGCTTAGTAAACATCTTGATGAATGTTTACTCAGATATGACTTATTGCATGTTTTTTTTCAGATCTTTACCTGTTTTGAAGCAGAACTTGATATAAAATTTGTCATCTATGAAAGTACATCTTTTTTGTCTTGTGAATGATAGCTTTGGAAGAGTTTCACGCTGAAAACACCACCTGCTCATGAAGACATAATTCAGACTTCTTGCAAATGTGTAAATCCACTGACATAGCTGTAAGATGTATCTTGTGTAACTGTCACATCACTCACATTTTAAATGTCAAACCTGTCATATTTCTTGATTGATGTACTCTTAATGTAAGGTATCTGTTTTTTTTTTTCTTCTTCTCTAATTCAGTCTCAGCAAGGTCGTGTGAGTGAATAGCTAGCTTTTTAAAGCATTATCTATAGGGAATAGTAACAGGCACATCCTGTACCACAGTCTGCATGTGTAATCTCTACTTGTTTATGGTCATATTTCTCAGGTGAGTCACTTACCTTTCTACTATGTATGTCAAGTCTGCCTACACCTTTTGGAAAAGACACAATGTGGTGATTTTTCAACTTCTTTCAAAACAGCTTTGAACTGAGGAACATTTATTCAAGATACATGAAGGCATGCTGCATGTGAATTCTTTCCTGAGTTCTAGCATTCATTACAATGCAGTTGAAGTAGGAATATAAAAAATCTGAAAATGAAAACATGATCATACACTTCCTTTCTAAAGAAGGACACCAATGAGCTGTATTAAAGAAACACCTCATTTTGATAGGTCACCCCAAATACTGGTATGGCCCCGCTGTCTGCCTGGTTCCTCTGTCTACTATTAGGTTTGGAGAAGCCCAAATGCTTGCTCCCAGCAGTAAGCACCAGCCATATGGACTGTGAATGCAGTCCCCCTTTAGCTCTCAGTGCAAAGCCTCACACTCACCATAAGGGTGGTTTGGAGATGCACATTTCTCCTATCCAAGGAGCTGTGCCTGTGACTCCCACCCAATTCTAATGAGTGTCTCTGAGATTCCACCATCTCCAGTTGCTGCCACTGCTATGCTGGGGATCCTCACTTCTGTCTGACTCTAGCCTCTGCCCCCAAACCCTCTCAGGCCCCTCAGCAGCTATGACTGTCCCTACAGCAGCCTCACAGTAGGGAGAAGAAGATGGTGCAGGGAAAGATGCAACAAGATTTAGTAATGAGATAGATCAGGCTGTGATCAGGCTCAGGGCAGAATCAGAATGAGTATGTAGACTGGCTGTGTCTGCACACAGCCAAGAACTGTAACCCAGTACTGCCTGTTTCTCCACAGCTTCTCACAGCTCTATCAACTGATCACTTCCTTCTGTATTTTTCATGATTCTTCTGACACTCTTCAATTGTTTGAAATCCCTATGATCCTGTCTCACATATGATTTTACAAAGTCCATCCAGCCTGGTCCTCTCCAGAGCTATACCTGAGGTTTTCTAATAGCCATCAGGAAGGGACAGGGGACTTTTTGCCTTCTTCGGCACCTGGCATGGCTCTTCTGTCCCATGTATGTCAGATTCATATCTCTGTATACTCTCGTTTATCCCTTCACCCTATACTATCATTTGCACTGAAGAGGTCCCTGATCAAATAGCTTTAATGAAACAGATGCTGTCACCTTCCACATATCCTTATGGTCTGTCTGCCTAGATTTCTTTCACGTCTAGTGAATGATAAAGGATATTCTTTCAAGTCTTCGTGAAGAAATTTAATTAATAGTAATAGGAATATGAAGAAAAGTTTAATTCAGAACGACTCCTGGAGGACTCAGTAGAGAAACTCTGCCACTCACAGTGTCACTAACAACTTTACCATTGATTTTATTGGTGCTGTGACTTCAAACAATGTCATTTACATGGGGTGTTAATTAAATGCTTCTAGGCTTGGGGAAAACAATAACAACAACAAATGTAATATAAATTGCTACAGTTTGATAAGGTGACATGTTGCTCCTTACTGCTTCAAATCTTCATATTCCTCTCTCCTCACTCTTTGTGGTCCTGGCTATTCCTGTATTTGCACAATAATATACAGTTTTTAATGAATTATTAACTCAGTCTTATTTCTGGATCATTTAATTAGAAACTTAATTCTGTTGTTTTTATATTAATGTTCAATGAGAGCATTAACTGGAAAGATTACTGTGCAGCAAAAGTTTTATTTCATTTCACTTTATTCATTTATTTACTTATTTAAGTATGGAGAGATCTAAAAGGTAATTTTTTCAGTGTCTGTACCTCAAGCACTACAGTGATTCCATGACACGAGCCTACTGTTTGTCAGTACTCTTTTACATTGAAAGGAGATTGATAGGGTAGATATCAGAGTGTTCTACACTTTTAATGAAGGAGTGGAATGAGGTCAGTGATATCACGTTCACACAAGATAAATATAATTGGTTCAGGCCACGGGAAATATATGAGAAAATGGGGTTGGTATCAAAGGGAATTGTTAGTAAGTTAAGTAATATAAAATTCCCAAAAGATTCCTTGCTGCATTTAGATGGAGATTGTAATAAGTGCTGTTGCTGTGTTTGGATTTCCCCCCACAAAGTCTTATTTTGTCTTTGTTTCCATTTCTGACTGAGGCAGTAATTTATGCTTTTGTCACTGTTGGATTGGGGATTACTTTCCCACTGCATTACATCTTTTGTGTTCATTGAAATGCAACAAACGATATGAAGAAGTTAGAAGAGAAAGGAGACTCAGATCTTGATTCCTGCAGTACAATTTATTTGAGAACAGCCATGCTCAGAAGTAGATAAAAGAAGTAGGTCTTTTTCTAAATGCATAATTAATTAGCAGTTTTTATTTCCAGAAGGCACCACTGAGGCAAAGAAGTATGAAGGTTTTAAGGATAATTAAACTTCATTTTTTAAAGTAAAAAAATATTTTCTATAACTGGCTTTTGTGGGGTTTTCTCTTTTTTGTTTGTTTGTTTATTTGTTTTTAAGAAATGTAAAACTATTCTTTAAGATATACATCAGTTAAATGGTCAAAGTGGAAATACCTTATTACACTCAATTACTCATTACCTGCCTCCTACAAAGGAACTTTTAAATCATTTTAATTCTAGCTTTTCTTTTCTACATCCATAACTAACTTTCATATGGATCATAATATACTGATTATAATTAAAAGAGCTCTCTGTTTTTAAAATATCACATTAAACACAAACCTGGCCAAATCTAAGCATATGGCAAAAGATAGAACTTGCTGGAAAAAAATAAAAAAATTAAAAAATAAAAATTATTTCTTTAGAATATTATATTAAATTACATCATAACATGAGCCAATATGCAATATTTTGCTATAAATATGTTGTGTATTATTCACTATATGACCTTATACTGCATACTATACACTCTATATTATATAGCACATATATTACACATTACAAACTATAGATCATTACTTATTCTATACTATATATATATTAGAGATATATTATCTATTATATATAATAGATGATATATGTGTAATATATCACGAATTATTTTATATCACACTGTACATTATATAACATGTAACATATATAATATATATTATATTCTGCTTTATGCTTTATACTTCATACTTCATATTTTTATTTATTCATATTGCATATTGCATATTGCATGCCTACTCCTGTCATTCATTTAGATTGATAATGCAGTAACAGAAGAGATTATTTTGACAGTATAGACAGAAAACTTATCCAACATCACTATCAATTACCTACATTATTATTTCACTACTTTATAGTTGTATCCATGTAAAATCAGGAAGAAAAATAACAGTATCACACAGAGATCTAAGTTGACAAAGTTAAAAGTATGATCACTACGTTTTCATACAACATTTGTGGAACTGTGTTAAGTCCAGTGGAAAATTTGGTTCTCATGTTAATCAGATAGAAGCTCATTTCTTTTGAATTCTAATCCAAGATTTTCAAGCTTTTCTTAAAGTGTAGGACCTTTACTATGCTGAAAAGAAATTCAGGATTCTGGTGAATGAGAAGTTCAGTATTAGTATTCCAGTGCTCCATCACCCATGCAGTTAGGAAGAGTTTCCTGATGTTTAGATGAAAATGGAAACTCATGTTTCCAGTTTGTGTCAGTTGCCTCTTGTCCTGACACTGTGGATCACTGAAAGTAGGATGGCTCCATTCTTTGCACCTCTCTTCAGATATTTATAGATACTGAAATTTCCTGCATCTCCTCCAGGCTGGACAGTCCCAATTCTCTCAGTTTCTCCTCATAGGAGACGTGCTCCAGTCCCTTGATCACATTGGTAACTCTCATTTGGACTCTCTCCAGTGTGTCCATCTCTCTCTTACATTAAGAAGTCCAGCTGGATGCAGTGCTCCAAATGTGGCTTCACCAGTGCATAATAGAGGGTAAAGATCACCTCTCTTGACCAGCTGCCTATTCTTTTCCTAATGCAGCCAAGAATACCGGTAGTCTTCTCAGTGGCAGGTGAACACTGCTAACTCATGTTTAAGTTGGTGTCCACCAGGACCTCCCAGGTCCTTTTCTGCAAAGCAAGTTTCCACCTGTGTGGCCTCTAGCATGTCCTGATGCTCTTCCCCAAATGTAGAAGTTTGTACTCCTCCTTGCTGAGCTTCACAAAATTTTTGTCAGCTCACCTCTCCAGTCTGTCAAAGTCCCACTGGATAGCTGCACAAATCTCTGTTGAGTCAGCCATTCCCCCCAGTTTTAAGTCTGCAAATTTATTTAGGGTAAGCTCTATTCTATCACTGAGATCAGTAACGAAGATTTCAAACATGACTAGATCCAATATTGACTCCTGGTGTATCCTGCTTCTTTCTGGCCTCCAACTAGACTTTTAACTACTGACTACTACCTTCTGCATCCATCTGGTCAACTAGTTCTCAGTTGACCTCACTGTCTGCTTATTTAGCCTCCACTTCAACAGCTTTTCCTTTTGTCACTAAGGTAGAAACTGTTCATGTTGTCCATGATATATTTGGTCAGACTCAATTCTCTCTGTGCTTAAGTTTTCTAACCTCATCCCTGGCTGGTCATACAAAGTCTCTGTATTACTCCTGTCAAAGTTACAGTTATGTGATCTAAATTATTGCATAAATTAATTGGATTATTTTAGGGATAATAAAATCCTGACAAACACAGAGGGAAATATGCTTGTTTAGTGTGGGGAAGAGGAATTTAACTGTAGCTTTCTTTAACCTAATATTTTTTTGAGTAAACTACACATCCAGGCTGTTTGTTCACAAATTGAGCAGAGAGCAATTGACACAACTTGCAAAAGGGGAAATTCTGACTGGACTAAATTTTTTTAAAAAGTAAGAGCAATTAAGCACTGCAACAACATTCACAAGGAGTGAGGCACTGAAATTTTCTCAGGAGATTTCATAACTGTGGTTAGACAAAATATTGAGAAATTTATCTTATTTTTTTAAATCATCAGTGCTTTGAGCAAAATTTTAGTCTAGATGACTTCAGCAGCTCTCTCCTAACCTAAACTACAAGTTTATTGTGTGAAATATACAATTTTAGAATTCATTGCAAAAGGAAATTTTTCATTAAAGTTTAGAATTAAAAAGGATTCCTAAAAGGGATACAATAAAAATCGACTGGAAAATATCAGACTTTATAGCACAAAGAGTTGAGTCAAAGTCTGTCAGTGATGAAGTAAGAACTACCAAAGGAAGACTGTCTTTTCTTTTTATTATTCCCCCACACACACCACCCCATCTGATTTCAATTGAAAGGACAGGAGTGAATAATGAATAAAGAAAGACAGCACATTAATTTCAGGGAAATATCAGCAGTGGGCTGCTAGTACTTCTAAAGAATGTTAGGAGTGTTTCTTCTGTTAAATCTTCCATCTCTGCTACTGAGCCATGTGCTTTGTTGCAAAATGAATAGCTGCCACATTATCTGATGGCCTTGAATTGTTCTCAGAGAAGACAAGGAATATTTAAAGTTCCATGAGTCACAGTAGTTCAAGCAGTGCTTCAGCTTGAACAGAGAAGCTCATTGAATTGTATCACTTTAGCCTGAAAAGTATGTATGAGATCTATTGTTTTTTTGTGTTTTTTTTTTTTTTTTTTCTTCCTTTTCACACATGAAAAACACTGTACTCAAAAACATTCTGAGAAGTGTGCTTGTTCGCAGTAGGGATGTTCACTCGGAAGATAGAGCAATTTTAGTTGAGGTACATCATGCTATAATTTGCATTGAAATTGATGGATCAGTTGTATGAAATCATTCACATGGTTCTGGAGCAGGCCTTCTGTAAACCTCACACAGTGAATAGTATGAATACAGTCCCCAGACTTGCAGTCTATGAAGAATCAAGAATATTATTAAAATATATCTACTTCTTGCAGGTAGAGAAGATATTATACTGATTTTTCAGATAAGGAGCTAATAGAGTAAATTCACTCAAGTCTGTGCATCACTAACATCCTTAGGCTCTGTCTCTGGGGGATGTATAAATCTATTATCTAATTGAAGTGAACATCAACTAAGGAGATTAAGTGACTTGACTTTGAAACAGACAGAACAACAGCATATTTCTTTTTAGTCTGTTATCAAATTATTATTTTATTTGAAAATCATCCTTCTGCACTTCAGGATTTGTGTTTCATATTACTTCTGTACCAAATACAGTACAATACTATTTCTGGAACAAAATACATATAATATTTCAGCTGTATTTATAAATGTTATTCATCATAACCAACATAATATTTATAATTCCCAAACAAACAGAGAGTAAGTGACAAAATCATATTCTGGAAGTTAAGATGCAGTGTATACTATTAATTCTTTTTTTTCAGCTCTTTTAAGATTAGAACATTGTGCTGAAAAATGGAGATTGGAAGCAAACTATTTAACATCTTTCCAAAAATAAAAGGATCATATATTTATGACCTTTATATTCTGATATTGCTCATTTATCTATTTTTTTATTTTCCTTATGAATTTCCAAGGAATGTTTCTTATCTATCTTTAAGTGGCAAATATTTGTGAATATTGGATGCTGTATTCTTAGGATTTTATTGCTAGGGTTTCTCATTTTGTTATTACAGCTCTATTCACATTTATCTGCACTCTTACCAGTAAATACTTGCAAATTAGCTTTTTTCCCACCAAGTGGAAATTGCCAAGTTTGTGACTTTATTTCTTGTAATGATATGATTTGCACCTTCTCAGATGATTCAAAGAAATTAACTTTACAGTTTTTTCATCTACTTTTTTTTTTTCTTTTTTCTTTTTTTTTTTTCTGTAAAGGGTGGCCTTTCACTCAAAAAATCTACCATTTTGCAATTGCTGTGGGATGTCACTTAAATTGTACCACTTCACCTTCACCAGTGTGTCTTACATCTCTTGTGCCTGTTATTCCAATTTTCATGTTTTGTTTCTGTATTCTAGTTAATAATATCACACTGAAGCATTTTATAACCAGATCAGAGATCTGTAAAACTTAAAAATTAGAAGTGCTTTATTTGGTACACAATCCATATTAGCTTGCCTTTAAATATAAAAGTACATTTCAGATGTATCAATGTTGACATCTCAGTTTAAAGAAGCAGTTTACTGTGTAATCAAATCAGGATTTTTTTTTTTTTTAATCCCTTAACATCGTAAAATATAATGTATAAGAAGTAGAAAATACAAACAGCTCATGATTTCCCTAAAGTAAGGGGATCAACCTTACAACAGGTGTAGCCTCTAATCAAGAACTGATCCTGTACGAAGAGAGTTGGGACTACGGTTAATCTGCAAACCCTATCCTGCACGCAAAGCTATGATGAGCCAGACTTTGATGGTCTTCTCAGAGTTGGTGAGATGTCGTACAATACTGTCTTTTTTTCACGAATCTCCAAACTCAAAATGTATAAATGCATTCTTACTCCACAAGGAATTAATATAATGTAAGCATCTGGATGAGGATTTTCATAGAATCATAGAATTTCCAAATTCGGAAGGGACCCACAAGGATCACCAAGTCCAACTCCTGGCTCTACAAAGGACCATGTAAAATCAGATTATATGCCTATGAGCATATAGTCTGATGCTTCTTGAACTCCAGCAAGCTCTGTGCCATGAGCACTTCCCTGGGGAGCCAGTTCCATTGCCTGAACACGCACTTAGAGAATAACTTTTTCCTGAAACTCAACCTGAACCTCTTCTGTAGCAGCTCCATGCTGTTGCTCAGGTTCTGTGACTACTTACCTGAGAAATGAAACTGGCGCCGGCCCTCCACTCCCCTTTCACTTCCCACCATGAGGAAGCCTTAGTCTACGGTGAGGTCTCATTTCACCACTCCTCAGGGCTGAAGAAACCAAGGGACTTCAGCTGTTTCTAATATATCTTTCCCTCAAGATCCTTCATCATCTTTGCAGCCCTTTTCTGGACACTCTCCAATAGTTTTACATCATTTTTGTCCTGGGGTGCCTAAAACCACACACAGTACTTCAGGTGAAGACACATCAGTGTCCTGCAGTGTAGAGCAGGACAGTCACTCCTGTTGCCCAGCTGGTAGTGCAGTGCTTGATGCACCCCAGGATACAGTTGGCCTTCCTGGCTGCCTGGGGACTCTGTTGATTCATGTTCAACTTGTTATCACCCAAGACCCCCAAATCTTTTTCAGCAGAGTTGAAAAGAGAGGGGTGAAACTTTTTTCCAGCATCTCATACCCCATCAAAACAATGTCTAGTCCTACATCCAATCATTGGTGAAAACATTATAGAGAACTGTCCCTAAAATGGAGCCTGTGGGATCCCTGCTAGTAACCGACCACCGGCCTGATGTAATTACATTTACATAACTTTGGGACAATATAATTAGGTTCTTCAACAGGCAGTTTAGCTGTGGGGCTTCTTTACAAGAAATGTTGTGGATGCTAAAAGATTACACATTTTAAAAGAGAGTTGACTTTGTGAAAAGGTAATTTACTTGGAAATTAAAGAATTGGCTGAGGTCAGATCAATAAATCTGCAAACTGAAAATATTTGGAAACACCATTTAAGTGGAAGTTATATACATTTGTTCCTGTTTTATATTCCTCCCTAGGCATCTTCTTATGATACTCCTGCAGAAAATATTTGGGGTTACATAAGCCTATGATTAGACCATGACGGCCATTCTCATGTTCCTCTTCTGAATGTTGTGCTTAGTGCTTTGAGGAAATAATAAGTTGTTCATTCTGTAGCTTCATTTCTTTCGTAGAAACTGACAGCTTCCTGTTTTAAGGTAACACTGTAAATACAACAACAAAAAAAAGAAGTAAGAGTCCCTGCTAGAGAACAATCAATTTCAGTTTAAAATTGAACAATTTATGTAACCTGTCCTACATGCATCCAGATGTGTCTGCTTCTTTCCATTAGTAAAAGTAGATGTTATCTCAAATTCAGCTTAATTTTAGATAGCTGAAGGCAAGAAAGTAATAGTATCATATATGCTACAATAGAAGTTGATCTATGAATGAAATGAAAACGTTTTATCACAGAATCCCAGACTTATAGATTGGCTGAGGTTGGAAGGCACCTCTGATGGTCTACTCCAGCTTCCTGTTGGACCACCTTTACAGCAGGACTTTTTTTCACATGTCTAGCTAGAATTTACTGCATATAATTTTGCACTCATTGTTTCTCATTCTGTAACTGAGCATAACTGAGAAGAGTCTGGCTCTGTGTGAAGAATAATGGATTGAATAAATATTTTCATAACTTTTCCAGAGGTATCTGTTTTTCTGCTGTTGTTGTTTGTTTGTATGTTTGTTTTAAGGATAGATAGAAATTCATTAAATAAATTTCAGCTGAATGCTTGGCCAACATTCTTTCAGTATATGATAATGGACTGTCTCTTCTATGTGGTTTAGGGTAAACATAAATCTTCCTGATGATCATTGCAAGGAAAAAAATCATTTTCTTTGAAATGTAATGGTGGGATATAATATTGGCATTTGAAATGAGATATTGACTTGCAAATACTAAAATCTGCTATCCTAGTTACAAAATACATAGTTTATAAAAACTTACAGACATGAAAATTTTGCTTTTCAGTGAAGCAAAAGAACAAACAAAACAACCAAGTATTAGGTATTTCATATTTAAAAACACAAAATAATTTGATACCTAGCCAACTTAAAAAATCTGCTAAAAAAATGACCTGATCTCACAGAATACTTAAATTATGTGATTTACAGAAGTCTTGCCAAGAATCTGCTCATATAATATTTTAATTTGTAAATTGTTTCAGGAAAAGGTCCAAAACTTGCAACTGACAATGGTAAAAATTTCCCTTTCAAACGTTTTTTTTTCTAAATATTCACACATAGACTTGACTTCCAATCATCTTACTTCAGAATTACAGAGCTTTTGTATGATTATGAATTAGAGCTTTCTCATTTTAGAGATGCATGGTCACAGGTGCAAAAATAAATAAGAGGAGTTCAGAACGTATTTGAACATAATGTTTGAACGTAATGTTCTGTGCCCTAGTACACTATCAGATCCAAAATTTTCACCTAACAAAAAACAAAACAAATTGAAAAACACAGGAATTAGAAGTAAGCATCACTTATCAGGAATAAAGGAAGCAGGAATGGAAAGGAGTATTTTTTTTGGAATCTCAAACAAAGCTTTATTGAAATGTCTCTTCAGTTCTTGCAGTGGAATTACCAGGTCACAACCTGAACCAACGCTTGAGCACCAGTAGAGAAAGCTTGGCTAACCCAGGGAGCTCAGGTGCACACCATACACCCGAGTGACTGGAAAGGGTGGAGCCTGGACCTACCTCTCCTTACCTTCATTTAAGGGTTAGCAGCCATAGGAATAGCATCTGTCTGGATAGAGATTGCATTTCTTTTGTGCTGTTATTGGTTGGTGAGAGGGGTAGCCAATTTTTCTTCTTTATTACCTGTTATGCTTCATAGCACCTTTATCCTATTTGAAGGTACTGTATCACCTTCTTGTGATGTACAGTTCTCTAATAAATACAAAGCTATACCAATTCTGCATGTATTAAATATTAGCAATTCACTTCTTCTATGTAGCAATGGAAGACTAATTAGTATTTCTATGGGAACTGTAAAGTCATGGCCCGAACAAGTGAGTGAGCGCCTTGTGAAGGAGTGTAGCCAGCTCTAGGAGCACAGGTGGAAGTAGTTCACCTTTGCAACCACAAGGGTCAAAGCTGTACTCCAGCCCTCCCTAGCCTCATCTAAGGGCTAGCCTAATTTGAAGTGTTTGGTAAGTCCTGATCTTTGGAAAGGATTAATGAGTTCTTTTCCTAGTCTGTGTATATATCTGGAATTTGATCCCTGACCCAAGTGCAGTGCCTTTTACTTGGTCTTGTTGAACCCCATTAGTTTCATGTGGATCCACTTCTGAAGCGTGTTGTAGTTCCTCTGGAAGTGGAATTTCCTGCATTTCAGTTCTTTCCCGTTGCCTCTTATCCTTAGGAATCATTGGCTCCCTTTTCTTTGTTTCCACATCTGGTATTTAGGCAAATGGGTGAGATTTGCTAGAGCATTCCCTTCTCCAGGCCAAAAAATCCCAGATTGCTCAGCCTATCTCCTTTAATATTCTTCAGAGAACTGCTGTGAGAATCCTTCTTTGTTTATTTGGCTCAAAGCTTGCTTCCTGAGGTATTTCTGGTGATAAGACTCTGAGTGATTTGCTGAGGAGGCAACTGATGGGTGCTAACTGTGTGAGAATGGATATCGCTTTGGGAACATTTCTAAGCCCCTTCCTCCAGAGCTGCTTGCTCTGTAGAAGAGTGGAAGAGAGTGCTCAGGAGTGTTTACTGGTGGAAGATCTGGCCTGTGACTAAACAGCTCCAGCTAGGTGTGGGAAAATTGGGGAACGATACCATCGTGTTTTGTGAGAAACAGGATGCAGATGGGCATCCCTGCTCCCTCTTATCTGCTGGCAAGGCCCGGAAGATGGGAACAAAGGAGTTTCTGCTGAGATCCCAGAGCCAGAAGCTGCCACTAAAAGGACAACTGACTCGACCACTCTGAAACTATTGAAAAGGGGCCATCATCACCATGGTCGTCCCTCGTCCTTCATCGTCGTCGTCAATAGAACAACTCTGCCTGACGACCCACCACTACTGAAGATCAAAGACTGAACTATGAACCTCGCCAGATCCATGGTGGTGACTATGTCCCTCTTGCTGCCTATAAAGACTCCTTGCTTCTTTTCTATCTTTTCTATCACCTTCCTTCTCTTCCCTATTACTCTAATTCATAATAGTGTCCATCCTCCCCTTCCCCATTTCCCTAATTAAGATTTGTAATAAACTGGTTGGACCAACATTTGAACCATTGCTTCTTAATCTCACGCCAGGTATATAGATAATAAAAGAACCTCCTCTCCCTCCTATAAATTGGAGCGAGACATCTGCCTCCTTAATAAATTGATCCCAATTAGTAAAAGCCACCTATTATACCTGGTTTTGATGCGTATGTCATTTTGAATTAATTTCAGACATTTAACACTAAAAAATAGTTTTAGAAATTTCTTTTCCAGCAGTGTTTTTAAACATAACTTTTGGAAAAATTTTATCCAGAGGAGACATGGGTGTTAAATTGAGACAAGTAAGCCTTAAAAGGAAAAATTACTTTTAATTTCTAGTCTTTTCTCTTTGCATTCGTTTTAAAATTATTGTTGTTGAAGTCTAATCTACTGATATATTAGTATATATCTCAAAGAACTGTTATGTATATGAAAGAGTGAGTCTTGATCCTCTTATCCTGTTAGGTTCTGTGTTGATTGTGCTGTAAGGTAATTTGTGAAAGACAAACAAAGAGTATCTTTTCATGCTGTTACTTCTGAGGTGGCCTTAGTAAAGTAAATCCGAGATTGCAAGTAAAATCTAAACGGGTCTGTTAAGCCTTTGATATTCAACTTTGATGTCTCCCTAGCCAATGGACTAAAGAGCTCAGCTTCTTGCAGAAGTCACTATCATACCATAAAGTTTTTCCGTTTTGAAAAGTATCAATATTAATTTATTTCACTACCATGACAGCTTTTACTTACGTTATTTTTATTTTATGTAGTTAATTTGGAGGAAAAAAAAAAAAAAAAAAAAAAAAAAAAGTCATTCTTTTGATTCCCAATCAGATTTACAATCTGGATGGAGATTATGCTGTGTAATCAGTTTTCTCCTTTGAATTTTGTATTCTGATTTATTCTGATATTACAGGTATGCAAGTCAGTTAAAACCGGTAGGTCAGGTGTACTGACATAATATATTCCTGACACATGGTTGCAAGACTAACAGTCATTTTTACTAATCCAGAGGACAGATGTCCTTCCCTGGACAATCTGATGAAAAATCAAAATATGATGTTGGAATTGAAGTCTTCACTAGCAGAATTGTATTCAATTTTATCTCAACAAATATAGATAGTTAAATGTGGAATGTTTTGATCAATTCTGCCATGCAACTGACATGTTGCCTACAGCGCATAAAATATCATACCGCTTGGTCATTCTTGAGTTCAATCCTTTCCTAGCAAAAATTATATTACTTTTAGTTTGAATATAAATTTATCATATTTTTATAAGAGAATATTTTTATTTTCCATGAGCATTTCATCTATGTGATTCGAAGTATGGGAGATAGAAGCCACTGAAAACTATTATTTTGATCTGATATTCAATCTCATTAAGATATTGCCTAACATTTTTTTTTCAAGATTATAAATATAACTGCTTTGGTTGCTATTCTGGCAAAAACTGATACATTTAACAACAAGATGTTGTCTCTCATGGCTTTTTCTAATGTAACAGGATTGGAAAGGATCAAAGAGAAGTTCCTCATTATTAATAAATCAAATGGATTCTTTTTCCTCCAGGGATAGTTCTTTAATGTCCAAATATTTGTCTGCTATCATCTTGTTCTGGAAATTTATTTTATGGGATGAATTATTTGTTTTATTTTTATGTAAATTTATGCAACTAAACTGTTTTGCCATAGAGTATGGGAAAAAATTACCTAAGTCAAAAAAGTGTTGACATCAGCCTTGGTTGGCAGTTACCTGTTCATTTCAGAATCCAGGACAACTGACAGAATTACTTTTGTCTTTGTGTGTTGATACCAACATTAGACGTGAGGAAAAGAAATATAGCAGGACATGAAATTATGCAGTAAAAAGGCATTTACCAAGAAATCTCCCAAATTTATCAAATTGAAAACAGTATGAATGTTAAAATGCATGTCTGTAAGGTAAAGTATTAGACTTCAGAAAGCTCAGAGCTTTAAAATGAAATGCATCACCAAATGAAAATGCATAACCTTGAGAAAATAAATGTTTTTACCTTTACAGTCAGAATTTAGCTACTTAGACTCCATCTGAATATGAAATACAACTTCATGACTTAAGTTTGTAAAGCAGTGAACAGTTTTACAATAGAGAATCCATATAACTGAATTTATCATGAAATAAAATTTGAAAGGAATCTATACTGTGCAACAGATTTTTCTGACAATTATCATGTTTGGGCTATGATTACCTACTCAGCATCTGAGTCTTTTACACGTTTTGTATTTAATGAGATAAATTTGGGTGAATATATTTTCTGAAGTGCTACTGCAGAAACGTTGTTATTGTTCACAGCGTGCTTTTAGAGAGTACAAATAAAATATAATCAGACATACAATATAATCTCATATTTCCTTTTGAAAATATTTTAATTTCAACAACACAAAGCCAAACCACCACAAAATAATCTGAAATAGCTGGGAAAAAAGAACAAAACCAAATGGATTGCCCTAAATTGCACAAAGTAATATTTTCTTTACAAATCCAGACTTATTATTATTATTACAAAATATTATTATTACAAAACCAG
Organism: Centrocercus urophasianus; assembly: GCF_019232065.1. Classification (NCBI taxonomy): domain Eukaryota; kingdom Metazoa; phylum Chordata; class Aves; order Galliformes; family Phasianidae; genus Centrocercus; species Centrocercus urophasianus. The sequence continues at coordinate 50,856,612 of NW_024884364.1, read as the reverse complement.
ACTTATTATTAAAAATATTATAGATACGTAAATAGAAATGCTATCAGGAAATACAGGCATAATGTATACAGAATTGATTGACTAAGGAGAAAAAAGCACCCAAAGGCTTCCCAAAGGCATCAGCTCTCCCAGTACTACCCCAATATGGCTATGTACAGCAGTGCACACCCTTCAGGCACTGCCCCACATGGTCCCCATGGGTGCAGCTCCCACAGCCCTCCTGCCACATAGCGGCCTCTCTCCATGGGCTGCAGCTCCAGCATGGGCTGCTCCCTGCTCATGGGCCATGACTCCTGAAGGTCTCAGCAACTGCAACCCTGTGGGCTCCTTCATGGTCACGTGGATGGGAAATCTAAGACAGAAGAGATTCATTTTGGAGAAAATTTTTCACTTAGTGGGGTGGTGACACCCCCTGAACAGGTTGCCCAGAGAGGTTGTGGGTACCCCTTCCCCACAGGCATTCAAGGCCAGGCTGGATGTGACTCTGGGCAGCCTGGTCTAGTGGTTGGTGACCCTGCCATGGCAGGGGGGTTGAAACTAAATGATCTTTGAGGTCCTTTTTAACTCATGCTGTTCTATCATCTGCAGGGCAATGGCCTGTTCGTCCATTGCCCTTTCCCTCCTGCTCCACTAACTATGGCTGTTTCTATCTGAATTTTTTCACTCCTCTCTCCCAGCTGCAGTTCTGCAGTTTTTTCTGTCTCTTCAATATACCATTGTGGAAGCACAATCAGCATTGTATATGTCCCTGGCTAGCGTGGGTCCATTTTAGAGCAGCTGGAGTTGGTTCTTCTTATATCAGATACCAGAAGGCCTTTTCTCACAGAATCCATCTCAGCACCTTCCCACTCTGTTACCAAAACCTTGCCACATAAACTCAATTCTATTTGCTGTAGTTGTCTTTAAAGTCACTGAGAAAAATTATTTACCCCATCCTCATCTTTACTTTTGGGAGATTTCTGTCTGGAATAAATAATTACAATTATTTTAAAGGATAACTATAGAATGGAATGATCACAGACTGAATATGTTGTATCTCATAAGAAGCTGATCAAAGGGGGGGAACGTAGCCTTACCTTCAGATCATATGCATCTCCATTCCATAACTGGAAATGCAAAGAAAGAGTACGGGACTGAGGATAATTCTCTAGCCTTCTTTGACCTGTTGATAGCACACATAAGTCTTTGATGGACTTAAAAAGTGGAGTGAGTTTAATCTCAGATCTATCAAAGAAGAAACTCTTGCTAAGACATCAAAGTAATTCCCTATCTGAAAGAAAGAAAGAAGTTTTCAAAGACTTTTGACCATGGATTGATAAATATTTCTCTGCTTTCAATTAACTTTAAAAGCAAATATTTTATTGTTGGAAACATGACAGTTGTGAGTCAAAATAGTCTAAGTTCTTCTAACACTAAACTTTCATATGAATTTTTTCTTATATGTCTTACGAGAAATGCAACTCAGGAAATCTTTGGGCATTTACTTATTAGAAAACTTTCTTGCATAGTTAGGAACATACTAGAAAACTTTTAGACTTGTGGAAGGGAGCTTTGGGGAGGAGGACCTTGGTGTTTAGAATATCCTCTGAACAGTGGAAAGCCCTGAAAAGACCATGAAGACTTGGTGACAAACTTCTGCTTCAATCCTGATATACTGCAATAGGACAATAATTTTTTTTTTTTCACTGACAAGAAAAACATTTGTGACCTGTTGAATTTCATAGCAGCACTTATTTGCTTTTCATAAAATTTAAATCTCTTTATTCCATGCATATAGTATACTATCTCCCAGAAGCTGATGTCTCATCCCAACATTTCTGTTTCACCTGACAGGTGTGCTCCTCTTCCTCAGAATTACAGCTCCTTTTTTTCACTTCTCTTTCATAATTTATAAAATATATTTTATATAAGATATATATATAATATATACATATATATTATATATATTATATTTTATATAAGATATAAAATATATCTTTTTTAAGCTGAGTCATATTTCTTCCCCAAGCCATTTTCTCTTTCATTGATATATGCATAAATTGTGTCATTGTGAATAAAATATGATAAATTTCTTTCCTGTAGTACTACCAATACGTCAGCCTCTGTTCCAGAAAAAAACTGCAATATGCTAAACTCAGTCCATTTCAGAGTTTATAGCATTTAATGCTCTCTTTGTTCTTCAAATGGTATGTCTGAATAAAATCAGCGTCCATAATACATAGAATTGTGTAGCACATTCAGCTTCAAGAAGTATTCCAATTGCTTTTCAGCATGTTTCTGCCACTGCTCAATAAACACTAGTTGATGAATAAAACTGTAATATATATACAATATAAAGTGATACACTGACTTTATTGTGTTACTATGTATTTTTAAAAATACAGCTATGATATAATGAGTGTCTATCCTGTGCCTAATGGGACTCCTAGCAATCTAATGCTGACAGTGGATAGTATCTTAAGTTTTCATATAGGGCACTTTGTTGATATTCAAATGAGTTTATTTGGTGGATTTCCAAAATCACAAAGTTAAATTACTGAACAAATCTTCTTCCCTCCTTCTATCTGAATCATAAATGAAAGCTATTAGTATTATAGGATAGAGAAGAAGAATGGCCATCAAGACAGTAGAGAGATAGTTCTTTGGGGATGTGGGTGTTACAAGAGTATAGATACAAGAATATAAATTCATGTATACATAGACGACTGCACAGTCATCTCAGAATCTTTTTAAAAAGATGGCTTGAAAAAAGACATGCAGTATAGGTAGGAAAAAAAAAAGTCTGTTATTAAACACTATGTTTTTCTCTGAGCTTAGGATTTGAGAACTCCATGCTCACTTTATCCTGTATAGCTCTTTTAATGATCTAATGTAGCAGGATGGAAACCCTGCCTGCAGAAGGGGACTAGGAACTAGGTGATCTTTAAGGTCCCTTCCAACCCAAGACATTAGATGATTCTATGAGTCTATGATAACGGTACATGATTAATATGTGCATATGTATGTTACGTTAATAACTCTGCTTGCTGGTTTCCACATAGTTACTTCGGTTATAATGGATAAACAGAATTTGAAATTTTTATCCTTGGAAGATCCCACAATGTATAGTTTCAAGAATGCTAACAAAAACAATGCCATACTAGTAAAAACAACAGCAACAGAAAACCTAGAAAAACAGTAAAACAGTAGTAAACTGTGTAAAGAATGAGACAGTCTCTTCAGTGGTGACATATAAAGAATAGAAGAAAATAGAGGAGGGAAAAATAAAGACACAGAAGAGATACAAAAGATTATTAGAAAGGAAGAGTAGTGACCCATAGAGAACACCAAAAAAGAAAACTGGAATGTGTCAATGGGAATATGAAGGAAGAAACACATAACATACCTACAGCATCACAGATGTTAACAGGAAGTCAGCAGTGCCTTTTAAAAAAATAACAGCACTGTGTAAATTCTTGTTTTGATACTTCACTGAATACAAGAACCAAATAATTTTATTCAAAACAAGAGAGAGAAAGAGAAGGATAACACTGTTTGGAGTTAACTTCTTTCAACAGGATTCAGTTTCAATATTTCGTACTTCAGTATAGCCATTTATTGCTTTGGTAAAAGAACAAGCTTCCCTGTCTGGGCAGATAATACATAATTTTCACCTTGTAAAAACATTTTTTATTTTCCTAGGCAACACAAAGGATGGCTCTGATACATAATACTAAACAAAATAAATTAATTATGTAATCCAATGTGACTGCCTCTCTAATATACACACGGAGTATTTGATCATGCTCTCAATCCACAGTATTGCATAAATCAAGTATAGCTCACTATTAGTCAGTTTAGTCTCATTAAAAGAACCAAACTGAGATGATCAGAAGATCATTTTAAAAAGCAAGCAAGAGGTGAAATCTGATGTTTACATGATTTACAAAATATTTTTTTTAATATCTACAGATTGGAAATACAGCTTAATCTACATAGGTCATGCTTCCTATCTATTTCCATTGAAACTACAGAAGATACAAGTGCACAATAACAGAATTTGATAGAGAAGATTCTCACCTACAATACACTGTTTTTCAATATGGTTACTGCAGTCCGCTATGCATTTTTGCCAGAAAAAAAAAAAAGAAAAAAAAAAGAGGGAAGGTGACTCACCGTTTCATAGCTGCTATGATGACATTGTTGCTAGGAAAATGTTTCCCACACAGTTTATCTTTCATCAGCTGAACAGATGGAAATCAGTAGGGGCCAAATCCAGACAACACAATGTAGTAGGACAGTCCAACCAAGACTGGCAGTGTGCTTCATAGTTTTCGAACTGGTGTGGGGCCTGGCATTGCAAGAGAAAGGTTAGCTCCTTCTCTTGCCTGACTAGAAGTTCATGACTTCAGCTTAGTCAGTGCCACAATGTTGTAGTCAGACTTGATGTTTTGTCTGGGTTTCAGGAAATCTAAGAGAATCAATATCTTTCCTATTCCGAAAGATAGTGCACATCTCTTTACTATCTGAGGACTGCAATCTCAAACTTTTTCTTTGATGCTGCTGCTCCATGGACTGCTGTTCTGATTCTGGCTTGTAGTCGTGATAACATCCCTTGTCACTGGCAATGATGCGATCCAGGAAATGGTACCTTCAGACTTGTATTGGTTCCATAGTCCTGACAAAATTGCATATGCTTTTCTTTCTGCTCCGTGTGAGCATTCTAGACACAAACTTCACAATATTCCAGCATTGTCAGCATAATTTCCAACACATTGAAGCCAATACTAAGCTCCTCACAGAGTTTCCTGGTCATAATCTGATGATTTGTATGGATGAACTTATCAAGACAATCTTCATTTCCTGGTCTGATAGCTGTACATAGCCATCTGGAACATGGCTTGTCTTCATGTCACTGTCACCACTGCCTAAATGTACTGCCCACCATTTTACTCACATCCACTCTCTGGTCTCCGTAAATGTTCAACAAGCATCGATGAAAGTCAATGGGTGTCATTTTTTCTACGTAAAGGAATTTAATTAGAACACTATGCTTCATAGACACTTCTGTGTCAGATGCCTTTTTGTCAGATTACCCCTCTGCTGCAACCCCATCAGTTGCATGACAACAGCATGCAATGGAATATTGTTGAGACGGTTTTCTACTGCCATATGACCAACACCTGCCCTGCATCATGAGCCAAAATAATCAAATAGGAGGCAAAACTTTTGGAGCAGCCATCATATAGTTCACATTTCTCAAATCCATTATCTGTTCAATATAAGTGCTGGATAAAATGAAAATACATAACTTGAAAATCGACAGTTCCCACAAATATTCTGGTGGTGTAGATATTTATAAGGAAATTCAACCATTTACTTTAGATTTTTTATTTTTATTTTTTTTATGAAGGATGTATTACTTCTAGAGAAGCTCTTGTAGCTTCCAATTTTCCTTCTGCCTTTTCTTCACCTTCACTCCTTTATTTCTCACAGTACTGTAAAGTGCTATTTTTACATTGATTTTTCTCTTCCTAAATTACACTGCTATTTTTTTCTCCTCCTAACTCATTCCAGCTCTGCTTTATTAGCTTTGAATTTGAAAGCTTGAGGATAACAAAATCTTGTGTCTAATTCAAATAATCTCAGTTTTAGCTGGTAGTATTTTTCTTCACTCACTCCTAGGCAAAGCAAGATGAAGAGTTTAAGAGAGGTATGCAAAAAGAGACATGCAATGAGATAACAACAATGTTCTTAGATAATTATTGTAAGATAATTATTGTTTTTTTTTTTTTAATCTGTTGATGTTACTTTAGCTAACTTTAATTAAAAAAATGCTTAAACTAATGTGAGACCATTGCTATGCAGCAAATGCTGTTGCTGCTGCATTCTACTTAGCTTTGGTGTCCTAATTAACTGGTTTGACATTATTTTATCTAAATATTTTTATATTTATATTACATACATTACTGTTCTTTCTCATTATATGCAGTCATTGCACAGTCCTCTTTTCCTATTATTTCCATGGTAATATAGGCTGGTCTAAGAGAATGTATATATTTTTACATTAGTTCTTTATCATTTTTACACTACCTCTTCAGCTTAATTGCTCATCAAAATACAGTTAGCCATTGCATTAAGCACATAGAAGTCCCAAGAAGCACGACCATTATAAATGTTCATTTTGGCCTTCAGGCTTGTGTTCCAGCCACCATCACATGTTTGTCTTCTCAGTCCTGTTTTCCCTGTTTTCTTTTCCTTCTGGAAACAGTGGAGTAGATATAGAAAACTGTCAAGAGAAAGAAATGCAGGTTAGGAATACCAAAGTGGTTAGAGGAATATCACACTACCTGAGCTCTGACCTGAGTCAGAAATGCAAGGTTGAGACAAGGCTATCCTGCCCTGGTAATAGGTGGTGCATATATATATACTTACATATGAAACTTAGCTACCTGCTGAATTTGCAACGACCAAAACCACAGTTGTCAAGATCACTAATAAGGAGACAAATCTTTCCTGTTTGCTTGACTTCATTCTGTCTGTAAAGCAATAAAATGAAATCCTTCTGAAAAAAACAAGCACAAAAACAACAACAACAAAAGAAGAACAAAAAGCATTATGAAGGCAGTTCCCCTAATCACTCCTAAAATACAGTAAAATGCTCACAGGAAGTTACTCTGTGACTTCAGGATGTATTTTAGAAAGAATATATTTCTTCTCACTTTTAATTGTTTTTGACCTTGCTCTTCAGCTGAGAAATTACAGTCGACTTCTCTTTCAGAAAATGATAAAATTCACTTCGGTAATGATAGGGCTGATTTTGTTGTCACTGTTGTATCTGCATAGTCATTTGTCTGCTTTTATTGTCTGTTTCTTTCAGATAGACCTAAGGTATATCAAACATATGAGGAATAATTATGAAGACTTTTACTTTCATGTAAATCTTAAGTTTCAGAAGGAAATCAGGATCATATACCAACATACACTAACAGTATCTTCATGATATCAGTTATCTCTAAGAGACAGTTTCTTGCAGATTAAAATTTATTAGCCATTACTTTATCATCTTTTTTTTATTCATGCAATCTAGTAATTTTTTGTCAGAAAATTTAGTTCTGCTAATGTTTTTTATATTTTTATTTTTTCCTCTACTAAAAATAAATAATTTTCTTCAAGATTTTTTCTATTTCATATTCCTATTTGCCCATATTTCTTCTCCAAATACACATAGAGGAAATGTGTTGGATAGGATTCACCTAAGCAAGTATTCTTTACCACATCTTAAAAAGGACCACCTTACACTAATCCTTTATGTTTAGTGTTGATTTGTCTTATTAAACTCTTAATCACAGAATCACAGAATCACCCGGGTTGGAAGGGACCTCAAGGATCATGTAGTTCCAACCCCCCTGCCTAGCAGGGCCACCAAACATACACATTCAGATCAGGTTGCCCAGGACCCCGTCCAACCTGGCCTTAAACACATCCAAGGACGGGGCATCCACAACCTCCCTGGGCAGCCCGTTCCAGGGCCTAACCACTCTCCTTGTATAGAACTTCCCCCTAACATCCAACCTAAATCTTCCGTCCTTCAACTTGGATCCATTTCCCCTAGTCCTGCTGTTGTCAGCCTTTTTGAAGAGTTTACTCCCCTCCTGGGTGTAGGTTCCCTTCAGGTATTGATAGGCTGCAATTAATGTGTAGTTGAATCATAGGAAAGCCTATTGTTTTCAAATCCCATGCACTAAGCTTGTGTATTTGGAAGAATAGTGGCTACACATTATGATTTTATACAGCATACAAGTCTTATTTATGGCCTCCAAGCAGATCTGAAAAACATTACAATATCATTCCCCTATTATTTGTGTATGTGTCTCTGTTAACAACACTATGAGCTTCAATGTATCCGGTTTTCAGTGAAAGATGCAAGAGATGCGTCAAATACAATCCCTAGAGATATAAATCCTCTCTTCCATTCTTCTCCCCTCAGGGAGGGAGCAGACCTTCTCTTGGTTATATAGGACGTAGTTTTCACGATTTCACTGTTCTTCATCTTTAATTGAGGGCATGCAATCCTCTTCACAGAATTCAAAAAACAACAGTATGACTGAGATTGGCAGGAATCTCTGAGAAATTATCATATCTCCTCTTTTCATGGCATAGTAACATTTTATCTGTTGCTGTATCTCACATAATTTGGAGATTAATTTCATCTAATCCCAATCAAATTTGAAAATGGCATGTATGTTATTAACATGGCTAATAAAAGAGAACAAAGTAAAGAAAGAGTGAAAGATGAAAGTTTTTCAGATGGCTCACAAGTTTAACTGATATCCCTAATGAAATTCACTTCTTTTTCATTAAGAAAAATTGACTGGTGGAATTTTCTATGATGTTATTTGCATGACAGATTGTTTCTTTATCTGCTCACTTTCTTGATTTTCTAGCTTGCTTTTCTTCAGTTTTCTATTGCTAAAATTCAATGTTTTTACTATCACCCTCTCTCACATATAGACAACTACATGCAAGAAAGTTAAAGTTGTCTGCATCTGGGAACTAACTGCAGATATGAACACTTTAGGGTTTTTTTGACATCTCTGCAACATTCTTAGTACATGTATGAATGACTGAATCACCTCAAAACACCAGTCATGTCTATTTCATATTTCAAACATCGCAGCTGTAGGAGAGTGATTCAGTTACCCAGCAATACCATGAAACACCCTAAAATGTTTCAGGCATCTCTGTCAGAGGACAGTCTTCTACTGCAGTAGCTAGAATTCAGGTTAGATTTACAAAGTATGTTTAACTGATCCACATTTTGTCACTTTGGCTATCTTTATGTATCCAGCTGGTTTGAAAAAATCATAAGGAAAACTCACTTCCTGACCTCAGTGGAATCTAAGCCCAAAGAATTCCAAAACTGTATTATTGTACTGTCAAATCATCCAAGTATCAATGATGTAGACATTGGATGGTTAAATGGAAATGAGTACCAACAAAACTGTACTAATGATACCAATCAGTAATGAGATTTGAAGATTAGAACATCACTCAGAATTGTTCTGACATAATTACATTATTTCTTAGCATTATTTCAGTTTATTTCTTTAATATCTAAAGATAAGTACATAAGTAGCTGTAAGAAAAGTAATCTGAATACAAAATTCCAGTATACTAAGTAAGTATATTCATAGTTATCTTGTAAAGTATGTTCTCCACCACTTTGATACAATTTCTGGTAAAAAATATAATTATTCTTGACCACAGTAGCCAAATGATATTCTCGAACAGGTAGTTTAGGAAGAATCTCCCTATGCTCTTCCGCAACCTGTCATATCTAAAACTTTATTTTTTGTGTGCATTCCATTTAAACTTTCTGTGCATATCATTTTGTATCTAGTGTTCTTAATCACACCATTTCTGAGTTGTCTTGCGTTTGCTTATTTTCTTGATTGGTTTCCTAATGCTCTTTATATATTCAGTGAAAGTATAAAAAGCCTAGAGCACAACATAGGAGACAGACTCAAGTCTGCAGACCAGTTGCCCTAACACAAGGTTTCAGAGCACTTAAGTTTGTTACCTTGTTTAATCTTAGCATCTATAATTCCTCAGGGAAAATACAGCTTCAAACAAATTTTAAGACAGTGTATCAGACGTTCTGCAGATAACACATTCTGCAAATGCTTTTTTCTTATTTGTTTTTTAATGAAAGTGATTTACATTTATACCTACATAAAAATAAGTTAGATTTATATTCTTCCTATAATTTCTGCAGTTCTTTTATTTTTTAACATTCTATTGAAATACTAAAGACACACACACACACACAAAGAGAAAAAGAAGAGAAAAAAATCTCCGCCAACAAGAAGAAAACACCTTTGTGAATTCACATACTGGAGAGATCAGGTATCTTTTGTTTATGTTCTTTGCTTATTGTTGCTGCTGTTTTCTTTTTCTCTATAGCATATATCAATATTAATTAACCAAATTACAAGTTATACTAATGACATTTTGGCTAACCACTGCTTTAAAAATCATATAGGACATCTTTTTCCTTCTGCTTCATTTAAATTCTAATGTCAGCTGTAGCTGTCACAATTAGACTGAATTTTGAAGTGTCATTCCCTCTGCAGTCAATTTTCACTATCCTTACTCTATTAATTCACAAGCAGCACAGAAGGTAGCAGAAGAAAAACCTTAGTCTGCGTCAAAAGAAGCCAATTAACAAATCTCATTTAGTGTTAATTGCAACAGCAGATTTCATCATAGTTTAATCAACACCTTGCTAATGCAATCCAAAAGAAGGAAAAAGCTAGACATCAATATTATTCACAGATAGAAATATATTGACACATTTCAGTCCCGAAACAACTTATATTCACAATAGGCTGGAGTCATTTCTTTCCATACAAGCTACTCTACAAAAATCAGATTTCAGCCTTAAGAAAACAACAATATATCTGATAGGTATTCTGAAGGTGCTAAGGAACAAAGTTTTACATTGTATTGAGTTATTTCCAACAGTACAGTTCAAGAGCACTTCATAGAATCATAGAATGGCTTACGTTGGAGGGGATGTAAGCCATAAAGATCATCTTAACATAACCTTAAAGATAATCTATTTCCAAATTCTTGCTACAGGCAGGATTGCCTGTCCCCACATCAGGCTGCTCAGGGCCCCATCCAGCCTTGCCGTGAATGCCTGCAGGGATTTGGCACTCACAACCTCTCTGGGCAGCCTGTGTCAGTGTCTCACCACTCTGAGTAAAAAAAATTCTTCCTAATAATTTCTTCCTAATATCTAACTTAATCTTTCCTCTTTTCATTTAAAGCCATTCCCTCTTGTCCTATCACTATCAGGCCATATAAAAAGTTGGCCTCCCTCCTGCTTGTAAGTTTCCTTCAAGTATTTGATGGCTACAATAAGGTATTCCTGGAGCCTTTTCTTTTCCAAGCAGAATACAACTCCTCCAACCTTTCTGCATAGGAGAGGTCCTTCATGCCTTTGATCATCTCTGTGGTTTTCCTCAGGACCTACTCCAACAACTCCATAACTTTCCTGTACTGGAGGACCTAGGCTTGGACACAGTATTCTTCTCTCTCTCTCCCTGCTGGCCACTCCTCTTGTGATGCAGTCCAGGATACTGTTGGCCTTCTGGGCTTCAAGAGCAAACTGCTGGCTCATGTCCAGCTTTTCGTCCATCAGGACCCGTAGTCCTTCTACATAGTGCTGCACTGAATGAGTTCTCCCAGTCTCTACTCAGATCTGGGATTACCCAAACCCAAGTGCAACTTGATAAACTTCATTAGGTGCTCACTTTTTGAGCTCATCCAGGTCCCTCTTGTTGGGATCACTTCCTTTTATTGTGTCAAACACAACATTCAGCTTGGCGTCATCAGCAAACTTGCTGAGAGTACCAAATAGTATATCATAAAAAAAAGATGTTGAAGAGCACTGCTCCCAAGATGGACCTGTGGGAGACATCACTCATCACCAGCCTCCAACCTGGATATAGAGACATGGACAACAACCCTCTGGCTGTTACCATCCAACCAATTATTTATCCACTGAAGAAGAACCCACCATTCAAATTCATATATCTCCAATTTATAGATAAGGATGTGGTGTGGAACCATGTCAAAGGCTTTGCACATATCTAGGTGGGTGACATCAATTGCCCTTCCTCTGCCCACCAGTGTCATCACTCCATCATAGAAGGCCACTAGTTTAGTGAGGAAATCCACTCTCCTAACAATAAACCTTGACTTTTTAAACAGATTCATTTTCTCTCAAGGTTAAGTTATGTAATTGCACATGGCTGACTCTTGACATTGGTCTACATAACACAAAAAGAACCAAACCAAAACAAACAAAAAAACTAAGTAGAATGTCTCCTTCTTTGAAATTGGCAGTTTGTAGCTGCCACTCAGTCAGTCAAAAACAACTGCAGTTTGCAGGCCATCTCAGTTCCTCCAAGGCAGAAGATTTCACATTTCAGAAATGTATTAATCACTTTGCTAACACTCTGAATTACTACGTTACGCTTAAAACTCTCAGACACCCTTATTTATTAACTTGTTTACTTGTTTGCAGCCTCAAAAGGGCTAAAAATATACATTGAGTTGATGAAAGTTATTTATATGTAGGATCGATGACATGTGCTATGCATTTTACTGACAGTCAGCAACAAATCTTGATTCCACTTTTTTATCACTTCAACCAGCTTCCTCCTGAGAGACACAATGATTTTCTTTAAATAACATCTGCATTAAATTCAACAATAGGATACATTTAACTGAAAAGTCTTGCACGTTCCTCCAAAAGTCTGAGACTTTCTGCTCATCGGACAAGTCAACATAATTACAGAAGATCTGATTTTACTTAGATACATAAATTTCCATTTAAAAAGCTTTCAAGCAGAACAGCTGCATTCAATCTTGTTCTGCATTTAATACAATTTCATTTTAATTATGATTCGTCTCTCAATCTGAAACCTTAAAGTCCCAATTAAAGTTAACTTAGCTGTTCAAAACAAAACTAAGCAAAATACATAAACTACAGTAACAAAAAGGTCAATATATTGTTTATAGTTATGTGGCATTCCCATAAGTAAAAGCAAGATATAAAGTGCAGTCTAGTTCAAACCCATAATCTGGCTTCCTGTTTTCAGAGCAGAAACAGTATAGTTTATTTGTTTGTCTGTGTTTCTTTCAACATTTTTTTCTTTGTTGAATATGCTAATTTTATTCTAATGCCTAAAAAATTGGGTTAAAGTATCATCAGCTCAGTGGTCAGATTTGAATGTTTTAATATTGTGAATTGTTTGCCATTTTACTGATTTTAGTATTATGTAGCCTGTTGTTCTCTTTTTTTTTTTTTTTTTTTTTATTGGTGGATTTTTCTCATTCTATGTTTTGAAAGCTGCATTTTGTCAGATTGATCATCTGTCAAATTTTCAGATCACAGTAGAATTCAAAAGATCAATACAATTTCCTGTGGAAGAGTAAGTTCCAGAAGTAGGAAACACAAGACTATTGTGTCATAGCAACTTCTTGACCAGAATGATAAATGATAGAATCACCAAAGCTGTCTTTTGTTCAAAAAGACAGTGACATGAATACAGAAATTTCATGCTGGCGTTTGCATACAGCCTTAAATTCAGCCCAACAGAGATAGTGCTTTCCTGCTTATTAGAATCCTAAAATCCACTGCAATATGGCATCACCTGCTCAGTCTGCTCTGCTCTGTCCCCATGTCTTCCATATAAACACTCTTCTTTGTCATGAGGTCTACCTATTCTTTTATTCCACTATGCCTGGAAGAGAGGAGTCACCAGGAGAGTAAATATGTTTCTGCTAGATTAACTTGGTGGCTCAAAGATATTCAAGCTCACTTCACTCTGTGCTTCTGTGTGTCTTTCCTAGTCACTTCATTATATTTTAAAGATGGCGGAGAGTAAAGATAGCAGAGAGTCATAAAGAGATTTTATGGGACAGAAATAATTTCCTATCTCCTCTTTCTGCATGGCAGCCACAGCCTCTTCTCCAAACCCTCAACACTAGAAAGAGCACACATGCAAGACAAATTTACCTTCGTGACAAGGCTATGTCTACTTCTAGGTGGGATGACAGTAAGATACAACACTGAACACTTAAAACATAAAAATGTGGAAGAACTGATTTCTGGTATATCAATATTGAACTATCTTACATTAATTAATTGAAAAAAAAATTTGGTCAGTTCCCAGCTTTTCCTTGGTAATATGAAATATTTGCACTGTGGAGTTTACTCCTATTGTTCTTCCTAAAATATTTCTGCAAAATCAAATTTCAGAGTCTTAGCAGTAGATTAGGCTGATCAGCAGCAATATTTCCTAACAATGTGGCCAGTAATGTCAGCATTCTTATGGAAATGCAGAACACTAACGCTGTTTTTTAAACAGGGTAATTAGCAATTTGTGTCCATTGGTGCATCACTATGAAGAAAATTGCAAATTACACAGACATATCACTGTGAAATCAGTATAAAAAGTCTTGGCTGAAGCAATGAAACTATTTGTGGATTCCTTTGTTATAGGTAGTTCAGATTTGGGATAAAATTAATTAAGAAATTATTAATGCAGTGTTGTGCTGAAGTCTTTTCTGATCATCTGATATTTCAAACTGTCCTATTCATTAATTTTAGTCACAGCAGAAGCATTACACTGAGGAAATTTTCCAGCAAGTCAGTCACTACTTGACATATGAGACTACCACTTCTTTTATTTATACTTTGTCAAGCAACGTTTTTTTCAAAGCAATAGCTGGTAATACTAAAAATTAACAAAGTCTTTAGCTTTTAGCCCACATGGAAAATGCAGCTGATAGGTACTGAAGAGATTCAAAAAAGCCAATGGAGCTTCCTCCTAATTAAAATTTGGAGATAACGGTTTATGTATTTTCACTTATGAACATTATTTGTAGAAGCAGGGATAGGTGCTTTTTCAAGGGGTTGAGCCCAGTGAGGCTGTTCGCAACATAAATTTAATCTATGCCTTGTGCTTTCAGGGTGAATTTTATAATGAGTATTGTTTCAGTCATTAAACATCTATGTCCCTGCCATTAAGTAGCAGCACTGTGTCTTAAAATGGTGGCCAGGACACAGGAGAAGCAACTTCTTGGATGTACTTATGGGTACACAAAAAAGGGTGGCAGGTCCTGCCAGGTAATGATAGCTGAGCAGACGGTGGAGGTGTGACTTCAGGAGCAAACAGCTGATCAAGCTGCTGTGAGTAGATGGGATTTATGACAATTAGGAAGAGGAGATCTGTCACTTCCTTGTAAAAATATGCCATATATTACAGAAAACAGAAAAAGACACTGTTCTCTCCCACCTTTCCACCTCAGAAAAATGTTGCAGAACATACTGTTTAATAGTTACAGCCCTGAACAACTCAAGTTTGCTGCAGTAATGATAAATGTGATTGGAGGAAGGGAGGATGTGAGATTTGCCTGAACCATATGTAATGCTATTTCATACGCTATATGCTACATTCAGTTTATCATTTTTCTTTGAACGTGCAAGAAATATGCGTGGTTCCAATATCACAGCTGTCATTTCAGGTTTAAAACTGAATTTTAAATGTGTATCCCAAAGTCTCCTACAGATGCTGGGGAAAACACCACACACACTCTTTTTGATCTCCTTCAGCATAGAAAGCTGTCATCATATCCTTTGCATACCATTACTGCATCACTATCCTACCTCTCTTCCTTTTTTATTCCTCCTGATCTACTCATATTCTATTCTACTTGTGCTCTATTTTTATAGGCATTATTGATTTTTCATAGCACATGTATTTACTTACCAGTTTTTCCCTTGCCTCATTTTTGAGGGTTTTTTGAGGGTTTCTTTCTGCATTTTTATTTACTACCTTGCACTTTTCTGAAACTTTCTTGTACACTGACTTCTTCATTTATCTTAGTGCTTCCTTACTGTTCCTCTGTTCTCTTCACCAAAATTATCCTTCCCCTAATATTTGCACAATTTTTTTTGCTTATCTTAATTGTTTTTATTAATTTTCTTACATTATACTTACATTTGTCTCGATCCTTCTAATTTCCTTATTAGAGGATGCTATTGTGAGTATACTTCAGTATAGACAGCATTATTCTTCAAACAAAACCAAAAAAAGCTAGCTGGGAAGGTTTTGTAACATCTTTAAATAGCATCTTGCATAAGTTAATACATGACAAAATAGACTTCTATGAACCAATAAAAACCAGGTTTTACTTCACAAAATTTGAAACATTGTCCTGATTTTCTATTGTAAGGTAAAAGTTGCATGCAAATTAATTTTTTATTCCCTGTTGGATCTGACACTTTAATGGCGTCAGTACAAAGATAAAGCAATGACAGAATGAATGGTAACTTCTTTTGCTGCTAACTTCTAAGGTCAGGAAAATTCCTCCTAAAAACCATTTTTGAAAGAAGCGTGGGGAAAAAGGTGTGGGAGAACAGAACTACTGGATTGCATAGGGTTTACATGTGTCAGACTTGGACTTTGGTAGATGGAGGCCTCCAAGAAGATGTCTGTCATCTGAAAATGTTCTGCAGCCATAACGTGCTATTTAGACTCAATATACTTTATGAATGAATTAAAAAGTATGGATCTGATGAACTAATAGAAGGAGAGAGATAACTCTTCCGCCTTTTTCCAATATATTTCTTGAATGGAAAACACCTGAAAAGATTTAGGAAATTCTCCTAAAAATGCTTTTGGCATTCTCTCTGAAAGTTATTATACTGCACATATGTTACTGAAATCAGTAATAGTCTTCCTATTGCTAGAATTTATTCAAATATGGAAGTTTCAAATTTGAGATTATCAGCTAAATCATCAGAATCACCAGTTCTCTAAAAACTCACTGATAGCGCTAGAAACATTTACCTTCCTCACTAATTATAGATTTCCTTATTGTTGTTTGTTAATTTATTTTTATTTTTTAAGGAAAAAGAATAGTGAAGACTGTAAGATTTAGAATTCACAAAAAATGCAGCATATCACTATGCAGGGCTTAGAAGTATGCTAAGTACATGCTGTGCTTATTTTGAAGAACTGAAGGAATGCAAGTTGCAATGAGAAAAAGAAGAGGGAAATGGGGAACATATATTTCAACAACTACTTATCCTAGCCTATCATTTCCTTATAGTGGTAACCACCAGTAGGTCAAGATTTGATCTGAAAGTTTACAACGATGTTTTATAAAATGGATATTTCCCCCCTCAAAGTTTACTGCGGTATAATTCTCACTTTGTTTCCGTAATATCTTTGAAAAAGCAAGATTAGACATGTAGGTCACTGACAGGATTTCATTCTCTTGAAAACATTATTATGAAACAGCATTGCACTGCTGGTTGTCCGCCTTTGAGACTATATTATTTACTTCTAATTTCTTATAGCATCAAAGATGCAGAATCTTTTCTTCACCCTCTTATACTAAGACTTGTTTCAAAGTAAGTACAAAATGAAGAACTAAGAAAAGCATAAACTGATGTAGCACTAAACTCGATTTCAAAGCAAAATTTGAGAAAATGTAAGAGCACGAGTAGGAGTGAAATATGTCACATAGCTACGGGGACAGGCAGATGCTGTTTTGGCAGCGGAAGGATTATCACCATAGCAGCAGTTAAATTAAAATGGTATATATGTTTAGAAACACTGCTTTTTTTTTTTCTGACTTTGTTTCCAGTCAGGTCACAGAGTGCATGGAATAATAAAGAAAAAGATTACTATATTTAGTTACGTTTTTTCTCTTTCAAGGCTCTCTGTAGGTTTTAACTCTGAAAACTATGTTGATAAAACCATAACTGTTTTGTGGGGCTTATCATATTCATTTGTAGTTAAGTAAAGTATCTCACAGACGTATGTTCTGGTAACCAGAGATAAGCAAGTATAATCACATACACTTCTGCAATTTTAATTACATGATGTGGTCAATATAACTGAAAAACATTCATAAATTCTCTGACTACAGTAAAACCAGCAGTCTCAGACAACAGTACTTGTACATGTAAGCCTGAAGTGTTAAGACTTGCAGCAGTTGCAAGTCATCTGCTCCATTCTCCAATCCCAGCAAGGTTCCTAAACTGTAAGCACATCTGCTCCAAATTAAGAAGCTTAAAATTAGATGCAATGTGTTTGGAACTACAATTCAATGAAAATCAGCTACTTGGTCATATAGGCTATGGAACGGCATATGTTGCTGTAGTTTAGTTGATTGTCTCACTGAAATTAGGGCTACCGCTGTTGAACTACATAGTACATAAAATAAAGTCAGTATTAGGTGTACTTGTATGCTAAGTAATTAAAATTATCTTTTCTGGTGAAGCCGCTTTGTGTCATTTACTCTGAGGAAAACAGTTGAAATATTTTCCCACATCCCAAACTGCTCTTCAGTTTTATAAAAGATATTTCTGAAGTTTCTCCAAAAGAGAAAAGCCATTTTTCAATAGGAAATAAGATGGGCACTTCTGAATTTGCAGTTCATAATAAGCTTTTTTATTGTTATTATTTGCACATATTTAACATATGAAATGCATTAAAGATATAACTATAAATTCTTAGTTTTAAATTTTCCAAACATTATGTATTAGAACAATAGAAATATATCAATTAAGCTAATACAAGATATATTTAGGTAAAATTCCCACATGATATCTTAACTGATGTAGTTTATTACACGGAGTGGGGCCTTTAGCCGTCTATCCTATTTACTTGCCTGCAAATGAGCTGTTCAGGTGAACAACAATCATAAAGTCGTATAATATCCCAAGATGGAAGAGACACATAAGGATCACTGAGTAGAACTTCTGCCTCTACACTCTAGCCAAAAATCAGATTGTATGTCTTAAAGTATTATCCAGATGCTTCTTGGGTAAACTCAGTGCTGCAACCACTGCCTGGGGCATCTGTCTCAGAGTCCAACCATCCTCTCTGTGAAGAACCTTTTTCTGACGTCTAACCCGAACTTCCTCTGTCACAGCCTCATGCTGTTCCTTCAGGTTCTGTTTCTGGTCACCAGAGAGATGACCATTCTCATCAAGCAACATACTTGTAGTCTTGCCATGCAGCCTGACTTTGCTTTCAGCTGCCATGCACTTTCTGCCTAAACTCTAGAAGGAGATCTCTGTTCAGCCAAGCTAACCTTCTGCCCCTTCTGCTTGACTTCCAACATTTTGGAACTTCCTGTTCCTGTGCTCTTAAGAGGTAGTACATAAAAAATAAGTAGCGCTGATAGACCCCAATTACTTCAAAAGCAGTTGCCAGGGACCTTATTAACTAGTTTCTTGAGCAGCCTCACATCTGCTCTCCCCATACCCAGGGTTGAGGTTTTGGTGGGAGTTTTCCTTCTTCAAAGATTTTAAATTTTTACTGTTTCATGGACACTATTGCCAAGGCAGTCACCAATTGCCATTTCGCTCTTGAGATCTTCTCAACTCACAAGCAACAGATCTAGGAGGGCACATTTCTTCGTCAACTGCCTTAGTACCTGTACTTTAAAGTTGTCATCAAGCTGTTGTCTCAAGAGTGATGCCATCAGGTAAAAAGAAGAAAATAATCTCTAGTCAATTCTGAGATTCTTTCCAGTGTTAGGCTTCTCAGTACAGAAAAAACACATACTAGGATGAGTCCCATGGAAGTTCACTGAGATGGTCAGGGAGGTGAAGAGAAGGGATGTATAATGTAATATATAATAATATAATATAATATAATATAATATAATATAATATAATATAATCCTAAAAAGCATGTTTGTTCAGCTTAAAGAAGGGAAGGCTACGTGGGGACCTTGCTAATGTCTACATCTATACAATGGGAGAATGTAAAAGTAGGAAAGTAGGACTAGACTCTTCCCAGAACACATAGGATAGTTCCAAGAGGTAAGTAACACAACTCATGGAATGCATGAAATTCTACATTCAATATAAAGGAAAAAAAAAATCACCATAGAGGTGGGACCAGGCTGCCCAGGAAGGCCACAGAATCTCCATCCATATAGATATTCATTACTTGCCAGGATGTGGCCCCAACAAAATTATCATCACCTTTAGCAGGCAGTTGAGAGCCCTTGAAGGTCCCTTCTCAACTACATAGGTCTATAATTCCGTAATTAAATGAAAACAAGAAACAAAAATTGGTAAAAGCTGTGACGTCAAAGATGATAGAACCATCTGCAGTCTGAAGTTAGTCACTCTCCCCTTAATATAATTGCAATATGGTAGTGGTATATGCTAATCATTTTGTGATGAAGGAGAGAAAGAGAGAAAATTAACATAGGAATTTATATTTTTGATGAAATACAGAAGCAGTTGCACCATTCCTTAGAAAAGAGGAGCATTTGCTATTGAGACCATTATAATAATTTGAAGAGAAAGAAGATAAGAGAAAGAAAATTTTAAAAAGCTGTTTTTGGAGAACAATACAAAATAATTAGTTTCAGAGAAAGCTATACACCTCTAAGAAAAGTAAGGAAAAACAAAAATCTGCTATTTTTATATTTTCTGCCCACTATGTACAGGTCATGTAGCTTGATCATGTGTAGAATTATTACAGCCCACGAAAGCCCATATATACAGTTGCTTTCAGTTAACTTTGCACCAAAAACTCTTAATCACACATTTGGTTCTAAATCAAGTAAGAAAAATTCAACAGTGATGCACAAGGGAAAACATTGATTTGTTGTCCTCACAGATGAGAAGCTTCATATAAACTCCCAAGGAACACTCAGATTAGTATACTGCAGTTCTTCTGTACCCAGGAGATTCACAAGGAGCTGGACAACCAAGGGAGAAAACATGAGAGCCTACAGGCAAGACTACAGCTCTGTAAATAGTAAACTAAGTCTCAGATTGTGCTCAGAACTCATTCCAAAGAGTTTAGTAATTTCATTTTATCAATTGAAAGACAGCAAATAACACAAAAAGAGCTTACAAATTAATTTCTTCCAGAAAATTGTACATAAATCCATACTCACCATGACAACTTTTAATGTCTGTGAAAAACAGGATTTTATTAAGTTTTATTTGTAACATTAAGTCAAAATACTGTTGGTTTTGTAGAAATAAGTTGTTTACTAAATGTTAGACTAATATAAATGGGGTGTTTGCTGATCTAAACAACAGGCTTGACAATAAATACCAAATGTGAAGGTTAGGTAGGTGGAAACCTGTCCATTCACACCTGTGACAGAGCTAGTAACTTGTTTATCATAGTCATTAAACCACCTTCAGGCAGTAATAGATTTTTGTTTGCGGTAATTTAGTTTGCATTTAATCTATTTGATAGGAGGAAAAAGGAATAATACTCATGATAAAAAAATGTACTAATGGCATCTCTAATCAAAGACAGAAAATAAAAACATTACTTTAGAGTCCTCGACTGGCAGTTTTGAGAGAATGAATTACTTCTTTACATTTTTATGACCTAGATTGCATTTCACATTTCAACACTAGTTATTTTTTGCATTTCAACTCCTGTAGTATGAATGTTTCCAGCTGGGCTCTGTCATCCTCTGTTCCACCATAAATCATATCTGCTTTCTCATCAAAAGGTGCTAACTGGTGAGGCAGAAATAATGCAATCTCAGCTGGCTTTGTGGCCTACTTACAGCACAGCTTTGGTGGGAATGCAGATTGTCTTTCTGTTCTTTCAGATAATGCCATAAAAATGTTATACCCTTTTCAACTTACTGTTTTGGAATTTTTCCAGTTCCTGGAACTATTCTTTTTACTGAATATAGAAAATAACACTTACACAGAAAAATATCAATAAAGTTTTAGCAATATTGGAAATTGCTTCAATGTCCTGGCCAGGAAGGGCTGATACATATTTTTAAAGGCATTCACCTTTCAGCTGCTTGCCATTTGAGTTAATACGGTGTAACAAGATAGAAAGTTAGGTGGTTGAAACTAATGGACAAATATTATGCTTTAAAATTAAACACAAGGTTCTAGGGCTTAAGCTAATAACTATTTAAGACTGAAGTGGAGCCGGAGTGGTTGAGATCAGAAAATAACTGCACACTTTGCCAGCTATAGGCCTGATCAGAACAATACATGTGTTCTTGTGATTTATAAATTTCTCTCACTCTGGGGATGAAAAAGTCAGACTGAAGGACGAGAATTTTCTCTCTTCTATTACTTCCCCTTTACAAGCTCTAAACTTATATACAGGTTAGTACGTTGTATTCTGAGATAGCATTTTCACATTTTCCACAATCCGACATAATGTTTTCCAAACCCATTTTTAGAGAGAAGGTATGTAAAATGAAATTTCTTTATCTCATTTTTTTTTGTTTGTTTGTGTCTGTTTTTGTGTGTATGAAGAAAAAACTAATGGAAAATAAAATTGCTAGAAGGAAAGATGCAAGTGAGTACAAGAGGATGATGATGTACATAAAAATGTATTGTATACAATTAATGCATATATGATAACAAAGTTATAAGTACAGAATTTGTAAATATGACTTTTCAAAAACATAAAAATTGTTTATATCCTATTCTTTATTCTTTTGGAGGAGAAAAAACATCATGAAATTCCTTTTTTGAGTAGCGACTGACATTACTTTCCACTTTGGCTACATAAGCTCATATTGAGAAATAAAAAGCAAAAAAATAAAAATAAAAGTTCTCATGTAGTATTCAGACTGTAAAACTCCACATCAAAGAATATCTATTTATATATATATTTTTTTTTTTTGGACTGTTCATTTCCCTCATCACATAATTGAAAATAACGCAATAACATAATAAAAAAAGTACAGATCAGATTTAGCATGTTTGATCCTGATAATGAAAACAGTAGAAACAGTAGCCTTTGGTAACTGAAAAATTAAGGAATTAAGAATGCAAACTTCTTGAATATTCAAAGAGATTAACAACAAAAAGTAGTTCTTTGTCTGTTGTTACTGATTAGAAGATAAGAGAGTGATTGTGAAAAATAGACAAATGACTATTGGGTATCCAAGTCATACAATATATCCAGTAGAGATGGTTAAAATGCATAAGGACTTAGTGAATTCTCATCTGGAACACTGTCACGGTTTTATGATTTTTGGTCATCAGTATTCCACACCATAACATCATGTAATGCACTGGGGAGGGGGTATGACTTCTACCAAATGTTCGTCCAACGGAGAAGAACTACATTTCCCCAGGAGGCTTTGCAGTCAGCAAGGAGATATAACTCCGTGCAAGGTCACCTGATTCCTCTTCTTTGCCTGCTCTTCGCTGTCTGCGCTTCGCTGTCTGTGCTTCGCCATCTGCGCTTCGCCATCTACCCTTCGCCGTCTGCTTTTCTTCAGTCACTCAACTGGACTGCACGTCTCACCTCAGTATTGTGCTGAGGTCTATCTACCATCCAGACAGACTCTCTCTCTCTCTCTCTCGTTGTGTTTTTTGCTAATACTATATTTAGTAAATCATTTGTTCCTCCTCAGATTATTGCTGTTGTTTTCAAGTATTTTGGGGTCCCCTGTTTCCCCTTTCCTGGAGGCGCGGATCTGCAGATCCTCTGCCCTGCTGGTCACGGAACCGGGCCTAACCAGCCCGTAAAACGTTGACAAATACTATGCACAGTTTTGGTTGTTTATGATAAAGGAAAATTAATACTGCTTAAACCAAACACAGAGAAAAGCTGCCAACATGATCAAGAGCATGGACAGACTTCTTTAAGGGAGAAGGTTTTTCAAAACCTTGGATCATTCTATCCAGAAAAATAAAAACTAAGAGGGAATACTACTATTCTATATAAATAAGTTGACATGTGGAATAAATATCACCAAGGGAAAAATATGAGCTACAAGATAATTTTGACTTGATATCAAGTGCCATAAATTATCCTATAATACATTTTACCTATTCATGGCATTCATTTTCATTTCCTGTTTCTTTCCTGATTCACTTCATCCTTCCTTTTTGTATCATTTGGAGTTTCTTGCCAAGCATTCCACAGAGGAAAGAAGCCAGACTTTCGCAGCTCCAGTCTCTTGTGATGATCTGAACAGTGGAATTCTGCCAGGGCAGAAATTTGAATAGAAATCATTTGGACATGCATGCCATGCTCTTTTCAGAGAAACAGTTTCTTGTAAGCCATTAAATTAGTATGTTGGCAAATTAGTTTGCTAACCCAGGCCACTTTGAAAACTCATAATTCTTGCTTCTATTTTCCAGTGCTTCCCTTGACACCCGCTATTATAAGCCAAGAGAAGTTTTGCATTCTATTAGACATTGTGTTACTCTACTATCACTAAACTTCCTAACTCATTAGATAAACTGAGAAACCTGAGAGGATAAGTCAAGTATATCTCACTGAAAATAAGTCTTCTTTTTCTTTTCCAATGTTTTTTTTTTCTTTCTCTTTTTTTTTCTTCCAGATCTGTCAGTGTACTTTGCCTCTTCTGTTCTCTGGAATTTGAAATTCTTAATAGCAGTGCAATAATACCATATTCTCCATTGTACTGGACAACTGCATTTTTTTATATATATCATATTAAATACAGAAGAAATGACAATGAGTCCAGTAGTGATCAAGCATATTCTCCTGAGTTTCACTTGTGTTTTCTTTTAATTTGGAGGATTAACTCAGGTGACTCTTTCTATATAAGGCAGGTTAAATTACTTAAATAAGACTGTGCGCTGTAACACTGTTTTCTTTCCCTTCTTCCAAGAGCTCCAATAACAAATATGACTGGACCTGACTGAGATATGTATGGTGCTTTGTTTTGAATGTCTAGCTAGAACAGTGCTTAGTAGAGATTTAGATTAGAAGTCAGGGGTGAATTTATCACTGACAGTGATGAAGTGCTGGAACAGGTTGCCTAGAGAAGTTGTGGATGCCCAGCCCTGAAGGTGTTCAGAGCCTGACTGGATGTGGTAGTGGGAAGCCTGATGTAATGGTTGGCAACCCTGCTCGTTGTATTGGAACTAGGTGATCTTTAAGAGCCCTTCCAACTCAAACCTTTCTATGATTCTATGATAACACACCACCGTTTTTGTTGTAGTTGAGTAGTGCTTGCATGGTATCAAGGCCTTCTCTTTTTCCTATTTGTCCTCTCTGTTCCCACAGTGAAGGGACTGGAGGTGCAGAAGACACTGGGAGAGGACACAGCCACAGGCTGCAGCTCTCCCAGCACCACCACAACACTGCTCCGTAAAGTGGGGCCCACCCTTTAGGCACTGCCCTACATGGTCCCTATGGGCTGCAGCTCCCTCAGCCCTCCTGCCCCACCACTGCTGCGCTCCACAGGCTACAGCTCTGGCTCCAGCTGCTCCTGTGGTACCCATGGGCTGTGCCTCCTCCAGGACTCATGAGGAGATTTTCTCTGCGTAGTGCCGTGGGCTAAAGGGGAAGAACTGTTCCTCCAAGGGCCTCTCCTGGGCTGCAGGAAGCTGCTGCTCCACACTTCCTCCAGATATTCTATATATCAATCTGCATTCTTTAATTCAATCTACTTTTAACATTTTACTATAGTTAGAGCTTTTAATTTGTCCTGCTGTATGATGCATGCATCATTACACAACACAGCTAGATCTCTATATTGTCATTCACAGCTATAGTTTGAAGCGCACCACAAATGCAGGACTTGTGATCACAGCAAACTTTACTACAGCCATCAAATAAAACACAGCTGCTGTGTTGATGGTGATGTTTTTAATCAGGTATGATAGTACAGATGAGATAATGGACAAAAATAAAATGGACTAGATTAAATAATGTAGATAGTCTGGTTGATTTTACCGATGTGGACTCGGAAGTTTTATATGAGCAGCCTTTCTGTCTTCTGAAGAATGTATACATTGGTTTATTCTTCAGTCAGAACTACAAAATCACTTTGCAGCAATGGTTTTGGTGGTATGCTTTTCGTTGTCTTTTTTTTTTTTTAATCTGCAGCAGATTTGCTAATCCTTAGGACCTAGTGTTTTAATTATTTCCTACATGCTTTTCTGTTCAAGTAGTTATCAACCTAATTTGCATGCAATACACGTACACATCATGTTGAGCTCGAAGCGCACGAATATTTGCCAAACAGCAACACAGACTTTGGCAAATTAAATGAATTTTCAGTGTTCACTCATTTTGACGTATCTGTGTAAAGTCTTAGTCATAGTTTTAGAGCTCTTCCTCTCCCTTTCTTTTTGCTCTATCCCACAAAGTAAAGGATGCCTACAGAGATGTGGAACAGTTTGCTTTGATGTATTTGTAACGGCTTGAGCATGTGCATACCCGAAATCTTTTTTGGTTCAGGTTTTCCTAAATTAAAGCATTACTATTACTAATTTCTTAAAATGTTATGTGAGGTGTATATGAAAGTGTATATCCAATTGTCCTCTAATCCTCTGCAGACAGAAAGAAATGGGCTAGCTTAAATCATTTAGGTACTAGCTACTCTGAATGATTCTGACTGAAATGTATTCAAGAGCAATTGCATTAGTAACCCTGCAAGATCCAAGAAAGTGCTAAACTACAACTCAGGAGGGCAATAACTTTCCTGTCTGTTACGACGAGATCGAGAGGGAGCCTTGTAAAGACAGCCAGTGCCCTCTTTTCCAGTTAGTGGAATGACCCAATTTGTGAATAAAATGAAATACTGTCACACAGCTAAAATGGTGTCACTTAGCTTTTGTTCATGTACATGTCTGATTCATTTCTGTGATCAGTGGCTTTGGTTCAGCTCACAGCAAACACAGGAAATTGTTATCTTTCAGTAATATGACACTAATAAAATTTTATTTCAAGGTGAAAAACTCCTCTGGGTGGATTGCTGTATTTCGTGCTCATTTGTGATCTGCAGGTGCTTGACAGGAAATGAGCATAGCTGTGGCAGGACTACTCTTTGGAAAATGTCACAAAGTATTACTGACAGAAAATTCAAAAAGCACATCTGAGATCACATCTGAGCCATAGTCTAGTACTCAGTTTACAGTAAATGTTTCTGTCCATCAAGCTTGCAAATAACACAGTATTTTTATTCTTTCATGTATTCTTACAATAACTTTAAACACATTTCAACATAAATGTAGAGAATGGATACCTTAAAAAAAAAAAAAGCAAAAAAAAACGATAATAACATTCTATCCGTATACAAAATTATGACAAATTCTAGCATGTTAAGGGAGTCTATTAAACATTTTTACAGTATTGCTGCTTAAAGTTAATTCATAGAGATAGCTTAAGAGAGCAAATTAATTCCTGGACTTTAAGCAGCAGACCACAAAATTTTACGACAGCACTTTAATTTTTACTTTTGGATTGCTGAGAATCTAGGTAGGTTTGAGTTTCTGCTTTTTTTTCAGCGGATCTCAGTGAAGCATATTCTCTCAGCCAAAAACAAACAAACAAACAAAACCCAATAGCAACACAAAGAAAACCAGAAAAAAAAAAAAAGCCATAAATATTTTATATATTTTATCATCCCTATCTCATGAGCTTTGGAATGAAACTTATTTTTTATAAATATTCCAGACTAAGATCTTCAGAAAAAGGGACATATATTCTGTCAATATGCAAACTGATCTATGATATAGAATATATATGTGTGTGTGTGTGTCTGTGAATGGAATATGCAAGTAAATTATACAAAGTCTGCTCCAAAAATAATGTCTTCTATTTTATTATGTTGGCCCACAACATCAGAGGTGGATGTTGGTGGTGTGGCAATAGAGTTTGAACCTTCTCACCGATACAGCCTTATGTGTTGGCGCTGTGTAACAGATGGAGCAGAGTCTGACAAAATGGTGTCTGACATTGAAGTGTGTGGATTAAACAAAAGTGTGGAACTGAATTCCTCCATGAGAAAGAAATGGCACCTATTGACATTCATTGGAGCTTGCTGAATGTTTTTCAAGAACAAACAGTGGATGCGAGCACAGTGAGGTGGTGGTTAGTGCATTTCTGAAGTGGCAACAGAGATGTGAAAGACATACCAAGTTCCAGACGGCCCTGCACAGCTGGTGCAGATTTTTATGTGACTGTGGCTTGCAGCACTTGTTTATTGCAGCCAAAAATACATAGCTACAAAAATACATAGCTAAAAAAAAAAAAGTATAGCTATAAAAATGCATAGCTAATGGTGGTGATTGCACTGAAAAAGAGTAGTTGAGAATTTGATCTATCAAATAGTGCTATTGTGCTCTTTTTATCTGTTCTATTTTCCATGGAAACAAATAGGAGAAATTACTTTCAGAACAACCTGAATGAAATAAATGCCCTAGATATACATAGCACTCAGTTTTCTAAATAACACTGTTTTGTCTATAAATTTCTTCTTTAATAATGCATTGATTTGATGAATCATTCTCATTCTGACATACAAAAAAAAAAGCACCAAAAAACAGCATTCGTATTGTTTTAATAATAACTTGCCCCGAAAAATGAAGTCAGTCCATAAAATTACTCTTTCAAAATATAACAGCAATCCAGAATCATACACGAATATTTGTTTTTTTAAATAAGATGATCAAAGGAATGCTTTCTCAACTAAAATTTTTGGCCTTACGAAAACAAACTGTGAGCTACACTGACTTATTTAGGCTATCCAGTTTGACCTTTTATTCTAAATGTCCTATAGTCTTTGTTTTTGTTCTCCTTTATGTTTTAATATGATGTGCTGGAAAGCTAGGAACCTTACATTATTAAAAAATGATATATAAGATGCTGATGGAAAGATATCATTCTTTTATCCTTATCATAGTGAATTAGGAAATCAAATGAATAAATATAGAAGAATACATATAATCAGTTTTAATAATTGTAATAAAAATGCAAAAATATTTAATACAAGTCTCAACTTTTCCCTTTTTTTCTCAATGTAAAAATAATATATATATAGTTAGATATCATTATATGGCATTAATACAACTTATTCTTCAAAAAAGTAACAATTCAAAAATGCTGGAAACTAATTGAAGCATTACCTCCTTAGCATTCATATAATGTACAATCAAAATGTTAAACTGGAGATACCTGTAACTATGCTCTGTATCCTTTGGTGCAAATTGTATTACCTCCAGAGCAAGTTGCTGTGACTGATAGTGACTTGTAAATTGCAGTTTGACTACATTCTCTATTAATAAATAAGATTTCTGCTGGGAAGCTATTATAATCTTACAAGAATCGGTAATAGTTTTATAGTCTATTGTAATGCCTTCAACTCCTATGGTTAAATGAAGGTCTGTTCTTTTGAAGAGAGCTGATGAGAAGATGCTTGAGAAAGAATGTTACGCTTCCAGATCCTCTTAGCAAAGTAGATAAGGTAGTTCATTTATAAATATAGAAAAATGTGATTTGAAATCTAATAATATGTAGTAATAATAGAAAATTAGGGAAGGCTGAGAGAGAGAGCTGAGACTGTTTAGCCTAGGGAAGAGAAGGCTTTTTCCTGACTAAACAGAAAGTGCAAAAAGGATAGATCTGGGCTCTGTTCTTTGGTGCCCGGGGACTCGAGAAGTGGCACAAACTGAAACACGGTTGTGTCTGGACATCAGGAAACAGTTCTTTACTGTGACAAACTGAGCACTGGTTCATGTTGCTCAGAGGGGCTGTGGAGTCTGCCTCATTGCAGTGCTTCAAAAGTTACCTCAACACAGACCTGGGAAACCAGTCGTAGGTGTCCCTGCTTGAGCAGGGAACTGGACCCAATGAGCTCAAGGTCTCTTCCAGCCTGAGCTATTCTGTGATTCTGTGAAAACAGAGGCATAAATTAATAACTTCATAACTTATGTTTGTATGCTTTTCACGTGTAAGTTAATGCAGCATATGGGATTGAATGGGTTTTTGCTCTTTTTTTTCCCACTAATATTGTAATAATGTCTTATTTAAAAATACTTTTTTTCCTCAAGTTCATATAGCAAAATGGGGGAAGTCTGGGTTGTTCTTGACATCATTGGGTGTAGCTTTAAAAAGTTCTCCTTTGGAGAGATAATGCAGAGATACCAGCTTTGGAAAAGAAAAACAGTCCATATGAACTGAAAATCTGCTTTTCTAAATCGTGATCTACATCACTTGGCATTCTCATTCACTGAGGGAAAACCTACAAGGAAGGAGCATTTCACACGTGTAAAACTTAGTGCAGCTACACTGTACACTAATTTCACTTAGACATAGATTTCGGGGCTATTAAAAGTAGTGGGAAATGTTGACTATTGGGTATCCTCTGAGCATCCTTTGAGTTCCAGCTAAAGGCAGAGACAGAGATGTAGTGTCTGAATCAGCACTATACTCACAAAGTTCTGATTTTTCATTAAAAACATTAGAAGTCTTTAGTGCAGATTTCACTTTTATTTGACAGATTCCTTCATGACCACTAGGAATATTATAGACAAGCATGTAAAGATTCTTTTATTCATTAGACATGTTATCAGTATAGACAGATCACAGAAGAATGTATTTACTCCAAATGGGTTAGATTTCACCAAGGATTTCAACACATATTTTTGTAGAAGATTATTAATTCTGTTGCCATGTAAACTAGAGAATGGCAGTTAGTAAACAAAACTTGGGATTAAACTGTTTTTAACAGAGAATATATTTATTTTAATGATCAAAATACTATGTATGTTTCAGTGAGTTTGTGCAGCTGTTAATTTTTGGTATGTTATGCTTTGGTTTTGTTACTAGTTCCTTGGAGTAGGGGGGTGATTGCTTTGAAACCCCTGGAGAGAACTAGATGACAGAGTTTCAGAAAATCTAAGAACATTTCTAAACAAATGCACTCCCTGCAGAGGCAATCGGAGCTGTTGATCTTCTCAGCAAAAACACTACCTAAATGTAGCCACAGTTAATTACATCCTGTTGACAAGAGACACCTAAAACACAGTGCATTTTATCATCATGCAACAGCATACAAATGACAAGTTTTGACAAGTATCTATTTGTTGCTTCCAGAATTTTCATTGAATATGACAAGTGTACTTTAAGCTATTATGCCTCAGTGCTATTTAATCAATCATCCTTTGCTTTTGAAGTTAATTCTAGTTCAGATAAGCATGCCCAGATCTGAAGTTTGTGTGATATCAATACAGTTTCTATGTCTTAAGAAGAACATTAACACAGTGGTTGTGCCTGAAGCTATCAAACACTTGATTAATTCTTTTGCATTCATGAGAATAATAGGAATAGAAGATTCAGTTTCATACTATAAATTCTCACATTTTAGTAGAATTGTATCACTGTTCTTCTATTTGGCTGTTGTAACTCTCTCCATTAGTTCCACATGTTGTTGTTTGCTATTTGAAGCTTGTATGGTTTTAGGTGCTATTAGGCTCTGATGAGAAATTTTTGTCATTAAAAGAATACAGTTTCTAGGTTTGTGGCCTGATTTTCTATGAGTAGAAAAAAAAAAAAAAATTCAAACTCAAATCCTACTTTCTTGATGGAAGAATCAAAAATCGAAGAAAGAATCTTGGAATCAAAACCAACACAAACTAGAAGACTTACTGTACAAAAGCAAACAAAGAAACGAGCAAACAAGGGGGTCTGTGATGGTGGAAGTCATCTAGAACAGCTTAAGTCAGAGCAAAAGGGATCCAAAGATTGTTTGTATGTACTCCAAAGCTCTGCTTGGAGTAAATATGAAGCAGGAGAAAGAAATAAGTTATTTTCAGATGCATTTTTCTTGTTATGGACAGACTGAGAAATTCTCACTGGACTGTGAACAGGAGTTTGCAACGTCTGTGGTTCATATTTCTGAATTCTTAACTCAACCTTTTGTGTTTCTTCCACTAGTTCTCTAGTTTTACCTATAATTAAAAAAACGTATTTTGCTCAGAAATATAAAAGAAAAGCAGACATTACTGAATGAAAGCTTGCGGTTAAGAAATTCACTGTCTGGAAGCTTAAAAATCTTGAATACACAATGGATTTTGTTTTGAGTTGTGCAGCCATCACAACACTTATGTAGCAGCAATTTATATTCTGTGTAAACAATAAGATTTCTCAGAGTTTGCATTTGTCACTAAGACAGATTCAATGAAAATGACTGCGCTGTACTGCCAACCATTGCCCTTGAGATTTCAACCGTCTTTGCTACAGAGCACCAGCTGATTCCCTTTTACATCCTTCTAAAAAAATCGTATTTAACTGAGAGGTCAATAAGATGGGTATCTCTTACGTTATACTTGACACATGCAAATCTACAACATAAAAAGAAAAATCCTTTTCCCAAAGCACTGACCTTCAACTTGTTCATATTTTAACACACAGAATTATTTTAAATATTAATAAAAATTGGATTACATTCCTCCACCCCCTTTCTTTTGCTTAGGTTATGTTTTTAGTTCTGGTCAAGACTAAATCTACTGCCAAAAATGATGCTGTCCTAGCATCATTCTGATAGATCTATATTGAAAATACTAAAAAAAAAATTGGTCAGTTTTTTGGTCAGTTCTAGACTTTCTGAAACAAGACTCAGATACATTTCAACTAAATATGCAGAACATACATAAGTATATTCTTTTCTCCTGTATTAGGAAAGTTGTAGGGTTTTAATGATGTTATCATGTTTCTCTAAGGATACAACTGAAATATTGTTCAATTTATTATGTCAGAATGTCTCTGGGCACAGAGAGTGGTTGTAAATGGAGTCAAATCCAGCTGGCGACCGGTCGTGAGTGGTGTTCCCCAGGGGTCGGTGCTGGGGCCTGTCCTCTTCAATATCTTTATTGATGACCTCGATGAGGGCATCGAGTGCACCCTCAGTAAGTTTGCAGATGACACCAAATTGGCTGGAAGTGTGGATCTGCCTGGGGGTAGCGAGGCCCTACAGAGGGATCTGGACAGGCTGGAGAGCTGGGCTGAAGCCAATGGGATGAGTTTCAACAAGGCCAAATGCCGGGTCCTGCACTTCGGCCACAACAACCCCAGGCGACGCTACAGGCTTGGGGCGGAGTGACTGGAGGACTGCATAGAGGAAATGGACCTGGGGGTATTGATTGATGCTCGGCTGAATATGAGCCGACAGTGTGCCCAGGTGGCCAAGAAGGCCAATGGCATCCTGGCTTGCATCAGAAACAGTGTTGCAAGCAGGAGCAGAGAGGTGATTGTTCCCTTGTATTCAGCACTGGTGAGGCCGCACCTCGAGTACTGTGTCCAGTTTTGGGCCCCTCACTGCAAGAAAGATATTGAGGCCCTGGAACGTGTTCAAAGGAGGGCAACAAAGCTGGTGAGGGGTCTGGAACACAGGCCATATGAGGAGAGGCTGAAGGAGCTGGGAATGTTCAGCCTGGAGAAGAGGAGGCTCAGGGGAGACCTCATTGCTCTCTATAACTTCCTGAAGGGAGGTTGTAGTGAGCTGGAGGTCGGCCTCTTCTCTCGTGTCATTAGCGATAGGACCAGGGGGAATGGCTTCAAGCTACGGCAGGGGAGATTCAGGCTGGACATGAGGAAGTATTACTTTTCAGAAAGGGTGGTCAGGCACTGGAACGGACTGCCCAGGGAGGTGGTGGAGTCACCGAGCCTGGGGGTGTTCAAGGAAAGACTGGATGTTGTGTTGAGGGACATGGTTTAGTAGGAGCTATTGGGAATAGGTGAACGGTTGGACTGGGTGATCTTTTAGGTCTTTTCCAACCTTGGTGATTCTATGATTCTATGATTCTATGATTCTATGAAATTAGCACTTCCAAGAGCCTGTAGGCAGCCCTTCCACAATGGTAATTGCGTTGCTCATACAGCAGCTGAATGTGATAGAGAGGACTTATTCTCTGCTGTGGCCTTTGGCTCTTTTCCCAGCCATTTTTATTTCTTTTTAATCATAGAATTATATTTTGGTAAGATAAAAGCAGACTAGACAAAGGAGGAACAAACATCTCTGGTATCCACACTGCAGTGGAAATAGGAATGATTTGCCATATAGTAATAGTATGCGGAGTATTTTCATTCTTGCTTCTAAGGACAAGATCTGGCAAATATGGAGTAAGCAACAGTTTTTAAAGTCAGAATTTTAAAACCCTCACTTTGTTTTCACTTGCTCAGTATCTGTTTCCAAGGAAACAGAAGAGAACAGAAGAGAAGCCAGAACCAGTAGCTAAGCAGTGATACAAGTACATGCACTGGCTTTCAGTTGCTAGCTTCTTTATTTTTTTTCTAGCTTCTGAAGTAATAGCTAACAAAATCCCTGATAGTTTAGAATGCCATGTTGTTGTGAGGTATTTTGGTGATTATTTATGTGCATGTAAATAAAAAGGAGCTGGAAACTCAGGTAATTTTAAGTATGGAAATTTTTAGCAGGCTATAGATTAGGGATGAAGTTTGCAACAGGAAAACACATGAGCCCAAGAGGTAATATTGTGATGCATAAGTCAGTAAATTATAGCAAAAGATTTTTCCATGAAGTACACAATGGACAAATAGAAACAGAATTGCAGACTTAATTATTTACTGTTTCTCAAGCAATACTGTCTCTACTGTCCAGATATTTCCAGGCTAACCATGAGGAGGCAATGCAACAGGATGTTGTCACACTTTCTCATCCTTGGTGCACTACTGTCTAAGATAAAATACAGGAATTTATGACAATTTGGCCAGTTCAGAGTTTGCCGAATTTTCAAAGGAAATACAGGCTTGGGAATAATAGTAGTGCTTCATGGTTTGTACAGCATAACAGGATCAAAATTACTCCTATAAATGCATTGCTTTCAGAATATACACTGAATGTGAGGAGTAATGTTTAAATATTTTACTGCATTTTCCTATTCAGAAAATGCCTTCCAGTACCTAAAGGGGGTCTATAGGAAAGCAGGGAAGGGGTTTTTTTAAAGGCAGGCAACAACAGGATGAGGGGGAAATGTCTTTAAACCGCAAAAGGGTAGATTTAGACTAGATATCTAGTCTATGGGTTATGGAACTAAATGATCTTGAAGGTCCCTTCCAACCCAAACCATTCTATGATCCTATACATGCATATATAAGCTGGATTTTTACACTGCAACTGAACAAAAAGAGTATTATTTTGCACTGAACCCCAAACTGGCATTTTTATCTTTAGTGAATACTCTTGTGTCGAATTTGTTTCTAGTTGCTAAGGACTGAATTCTGCCTGATGCTAGAAAGTTACCAAGGTCAGACAACAGTTACACTCACATGCCTAAAAGAATGTAAGACAATAATGTAAACTAAACTGGTATACTATCAGACCCATGTGTCAATCTGTTAGCTAAAGTAAAGTAAACGTCAGAAATAGATGAATGCATGCAACAATAATTTTTTAAAAAAAGTTATCTGAATTCCAACTTGGCAACACTGTATGAATTTTTATGAGACTTTCTGAATCTATTTTCTCTCCTTATCTCAATAAAGAGAACATTGAATTTCTGGATGGGCAGATAAGAAAGGAAACCTTAGAAAATATGTATTTTTAAATGTTATTTTAAAAGCTGCCCATAAGGACAAGATCTCAAAAAATGTCTGTCAGTCTGCTTCCACTGACTTCAATAGTTTTGTTTAATTTCAAACCATTAACCCTAAAACCAAAAATTCTACTTCAAATGGGGAAAAAAACTGAAAAACAAATTAATAGAGAATAACTATTATAATAGTAAATACCAAGTAAATTAATCCATGCTAGTTTTGCTTATTTCTAATTCTAGTGGAATCAGGCTTTATTGATGAGAAAACTCATTAAATTGGTAAATGGACTCGTGCTGAATTTTCTGTTGCTGGCACCAGGTTACACATGACACATAATTCACATAGGTTACAGTCCATTCAACTTTACATGCATATTTTGGTATGTATGTGTATATAATAGATATATGTTGTAGATGTAGATGATGTAGATGTAGATGTAGATGTAGATGTAGATGTAGATGTAGATGTAGATGTAGATGTAGATGTATGCACACAATAAAAGTTCCTCTGTTATTTGCAATGATTAAATTTTTATATGGATCAAAGTTACCAGAAGTAGAGCTCAGTGGTTTGGTTACAATTGCTTTCAGAAGATCTGTTTATTTATTTGAAATAGTTTATATATATATTACAACACTTGATTAAACTATCTAAAAGTTACTATTTTTGTCTTAAATCATATACCTACCCTGCCCTTCAAACTAAAGGATGTGTGTCAAAAATTCAGTATTTCTACATTTTAAGCAAAGCTGTTTTGACACAATTTCCTCCCAGTTTTTCCACTTCAGTTAATTCATTTCATTTCCATGTATATCCATGTAAAAATTATCCTCTTTGAAAGGTAAGACACCTTCAGGCATCCCCAAAGCTGAATCCATTACAAAGCAGGCACATGTAATGGTTAACTTTTAGAGCTTTTGTTAAAAATCATGGTTGACTGTTTTTTTCCCTTATCATAGTACATACTTCAAAACTTCATCAATTAGAATAAATTGCTGTTGAAGTCTTGTATGTCTTTTGCTTGCTATTGTTTCTTTGAAGGAAACCAGACATTATAAAATAACCAAAAGAAGCAGAACAATAATCTGCAATTCAGAGAATTTAAGACTATTAAAGACCCATTTAGTTTAAGAGCTTACTGGCACACTTTTCTTAAGCTCCTTTAACTCCCTTGAAAAGTCATAAAAAATTGGATATTTTGGCAAAGCCACTAAAATAAATCATCCAAGTGTCTTCAGACACAGACAATTTACAAGGAAATACTCTAGACAGTATGAGTGAATATATAATAGGAACGACCGAAGACTGAAGGCTGTTGGGGTAGCAGAGTGACTGAAACACGGTCAAATAATAAATAAACTATTGCAATATCACTAGAACTGACCTAAATACTCAGTGAACTACAATTTAGCTTAGTACTGTCAGGCTAAGAGTACAATTTTTTTTTTTTTTAAGTTTTCACGGCTGGAAATTTCTTTAGCTTGAAAACAGTGGAAAAAATGTTATATTAGTTCTGTAGCACGTTTCTAACTTCAGCTTATGTTACTTCAGTTTTCTACAGATTATGTTCATCTCAGACAAATTAGGTATTTAATTATAGCACCTGAAATGTAATGCTAATGTTTTCCTCTTTTCTGAGACTAAAAAAACACTTTATTTTCACTGCTTTTACTTTACCCCTCATTTTTAGTCATTGAACTAAATAATTGGAACTTTGAGAAACACATAACCTCAGTGATCATAGAGTGATAATTTTCCTTTTTATTGTTTATTGGAGGCATCTGCTGAGAATGGCTTGTTACTAGCATACAGAAGAACAGTTTCCTACACTTACACACTTGTTGACATTTGGGATGTTTAAGGGTATCTAAGACTTTGGTGCTGAAGAATTTTGCAAAAAAAAAAAAACCAAAAAACTAGGAAGTTATTTGACCCTGTATTTTCCTTAGTCCTCTTTAAATCTTATCCTCTGGCCAAAGAGACTAAATCATCTCTGTCCTTCAGACATTTTCACATGTAAGTTTTCTAATGTAGAATGGTTGAGAAGTCAACAGTACAATCCTGAGAACTAAAACAAGCAAACACAAAAAGCACAAGCGAACAAATAAACATAATGTGAACTTGGGAGCTGTACTTCCTGCATGGGAACATAGACTATCACTACATGGAAGCACCTGGGGATATTTATGCCAGGGCAGGTGCTAGAAGCAGTCACAATAGACCCTCCCTGGCCAGAGCCTAGACTCACATCCCCTAGCAGGGAATCAGGGCCAGATGAGGGGCTGATGATTATACCAGGGCCAGCACAGAATTCAGTGCCACTTGGTAAGGCCGTAGCGACAGATCATTGGTAAGGTTCATGAGGTTGTGTCCATGGTCTGGAAGCAGGATCAACAGAGATAGGCATGTGAATTCTAAGTCAATCAGATGGGGATCAAGTACAAAACTTGGCTTAAAAGCTGCCCCAAACCAAAGAAGCAGAAACCCGTGGGGGCTTTTTAGCACCATTGTTAATGGGTAGCTTCCAATATCTTTTATCTCTTTCTTCAAAACAACTGCTGTGGACTAACTGCATCTGTGATGAAATCCTATCCTAGTTAACACTCTCCCTTGTTGTTTTTCAGACAACATGCAGTCAGGAATGTAAGATTCACAAGAGCAAGAGACTGCAGGCTTTTGAAATTCTAAATCTCACCTAGGTTTTGCTGCATAGAACTGTAGGATTCTAATTTTAAATATATTTTTAAATTAAGGTATACTAAGCTTCTGTCCACAATGTATAAAAACATTTAGTTTTATCTCCAGGCCAAGCGCAAAGTACTGAAAGAAAAGAGGCACTCAGACAAACATGCATATATAACATTTCTTTATCACAGAGGAGCTCAGGCATTTATCTGTGCTGACATGGATTTTCTTACTAGAATAAATTATTATGTTTTAAATGACAATATACCTTTCTTTATCTATGTCTCACCAGAACCTTTTCCTTTTTATGAAAAGGGAGAGATTTTTTTTTCTTCATATTTTTACTTAAAGTATTTGCCTTAAAATTGTTAAAATAGTGTAAAATGAGATACAATAAGTGATGCTTTGTATTTTAACGGTAACCATGTCTCCTGATTTTCTACATTTTCATGATTGTCAGCCTTCATTTGGGAGTAATGCAATGTGACAACATAGCCACAAGCCATGCCAAGCTAAAATAGCAGTTTCAAATGGTAAAGTATTTCGCAAAACATGTAAAGGTTCAGACACACTGTGCCACCTTTTACTACTTGTAATCAAGCTGCTGTGAGCCTAAGTGGCCTTCTATCCAGTATGACAGATTGCCATATTCCTCATATTCTTTCTTCATGCATCTGTGCATAAGATAGAAATGTCTTGTTCCCTATCCAATGGTAAAGAGAATACTACCACTACAAGATTGTAATTTTCAAGGTCTTAATTATTTATGAACTTCATTTTTCTAACTCACAAATTGATTGTAGATCTCATCTGGTGCCTTGATGACAGATGGCTTTGACAGCAGCAGGTGCATGGAATAACAACATTTGGTAGATAAAGAGGTTGCTGCAGGTACCCAGCACAGACATAGTCTCCCTTTTCTTCTCCATATAATAAACATAGTGTTTCCTAGTGCAGTTGAGATTAAGATTAGCATGCACCTCTTTCTTTTTTCTCATGTTCCTCAAATGCAGTAAAAAGTAAGGTTGGGATAGCTATATAGCTAACCAGCAACACTGAAGTCCTCTATTCTGAGTGGCTGTAAGAATGCTGTTATATCAGCATGTGACAGGAGTGTTTAGTACCCATTTCCATGACTTCTACTTAAAGAACCTTAGGTTTTAGCCCTGAAACCTATGGTTTAGTCTTAAGGTTAAATGTGCATTTATACGTACTTAGAATCAAAATGAAATGGACATGTCAATGAGAAAAAAAAAAAGGTCCTCTGCTGTTATATCTCAGTAAAGAATGGATTAAAAAAAATAAATGCACATTTAGTTCAAAATCAGTTGTTGCCAAATTTTGTCTTGATTCAAAACTGACCATTAAGTCGGAAAAATCCATTCTTTCTTGAAATTAGTCTTTTGTAATTAAAACATTTAACAGCTTAAATTAGAGTAAAAGAAAAAGAAATAAAAGCAACTTGGTTGATTGAACTGTAACTCATTTCTTTCTCAGTCTACAGTTCAATAACTGTAGCAATAGTATTTTGTCACATGTTTACTTTTACTCAACAAAAAAATGGCATTGCTTTTCTTTGTAAAATCAACATTTTGCAAAATGTTTCTGTGATGGAAAAGCCTTATTCTAAAGAGCACCTTTTCTGTACCACTCTATGAAAGTGTTTTTGCTTCAGAGAGTTAAACATTTATCATCAAAATGTAGCGCAACCAAATAAGTCTCACTCAAACATCAGCATGATGGCAAATGCTTTTATTCCTCTACATAACTGTACTGTTACCCTGCTCATAGCAATGAATTTGTTCAGCTTTGCAGATATTCTCTGCAGAATATCTCTTACCCAGCTAAAATTAACTGTGTTTTTTTGTTTGTTTGTTTATGTGTTTTGTCTGGAGGGGATGGGGGAAGACATAAATCCAAAAGCCTGCTTTCAGTAGTTCAGCTTTGGTTTGCTTTCTTGCCTCATGAAACTTCATTCATGAGTATACAGTATTTATGGAATGATTCTCCAAAGCAAAGACTGTGTAGGAAGTCTCAGTTATACATATATTTACACGTACAACATTCAGAAGTCAGGACATCAATATTATTGGATGTCCCCTCAAGTTACTTTGAAACATATAGCCATT
The DNA here is from genome assembly GCF_019232065.1 of Centrocercus urophasianus. Classification (NCBI taxonomy): domain Eukaryota; kingdom Metazoa; phylum Chordata; class Aves; order Galliformes; family Phasianidae; genus Centrocercus; species Centrocercus urophasianus. Next base: position 50,816,933 of record NW_024884364.1, on the reverse strand, counting down.
GTGCACGTGTGTACATAATACAAATTTCCTTACTCCAAGCAGTAGAGCTATTAAGGGCAAAACAATACTAAAATATTTTCAAATAAAATAAAATTATTTTCCATTTGGTTGTTTTTTCTGTGCAAGCTATCTTCTCCAAAGTAAAATTTACATATATGTCATGGGGTTATCTAGATTGATCTTTGCTTGTGACAGGGGGCAGCAGACCCAAGGCCCCTGGGCCCAAAAATGGGAAGGGAAAAGGAGAAGAATAAGGAGGAGGGATCTGGGCTCGAAAACAGAACAGTGGCAATCTAAGGAGGGAAGGATCTAAGGAGGAAACTTAATTTTACTAAATATGATATTGGAATGCAGTATAACACAATATAATACAATACAATTGAAATTGGGGCTAACAAATAAAATAAAATAAGAGAGTGTCCGAAACCAAAAAGCCTACTTTGAGCAGAAGGCACATGGCTATGGAGCACACCCACACACTGCCAGGCAGAGAAAGCCAGAGAGCAAGAGCCTTTGACTTCCTCCCATGGCTTATTTTCCTCTCTGAATATGAAGTCCCCTGGGATATGTAGTTCCTCTTGTCTTCTTAGAACTAGGTATCCAGAAAGTTGTCAGTCCATGGAAATGGAGTATGAACTCTTTAATTCCCCATGCTTTATGTGATGTTATGATGTGGAATACCAAAAACAAAATTATAAAACCATGACAATATGTATACTGGAATATTTCCATTGCCTAGCTGCAAGTATCTTAGAATCTGTCTTCCACACGTGTGGTATTTCCAGCGTGTGCTCTTTGGAGGACACATTCTCAGATACTTGCAGCCATGCAATATACCAAGGAAATGGCCATAGCTTTCATGGAGAACCAGTCTTTGGTTTTAGACACTTAGAGAATTTTTCTTCTAACGTATATCTACATTGTGTGAGATTCCAAGTTTGATTATTTCATTCCTACCTCTTCAATGGTAAAGTCATACATCTTTATAAGAAAGGTAGTCTAATCTCCAAACAAAAATCTATAGTCACACTGATGGTCATTTGATTCATAGAATCAGAAAATTATAGAATCACAAGGTTGGAAAGGACCTATAAGATCATCTAGTCTAGTCTCCTCATCACCATTGCTACCACAAGCTACTAAAGCATATCTTACAGCACATCATCCAGATGCCTCTTGAACACTGCCAGGGACGGCGACTCCACCTGGGCAGCCATTCCAGTGCCTGACCACTCTCTGAGAGAAAAAGTTCTTCCTTATGTCCAACCTAAACCTCCTCGGATACAATTTGTGGTCATTTCCCCATGTCCTGCTCGTTGCCTGGGAGAAGAGGCCAAATCCCTTTTCACCACAACTTCCCTTCAGGAAGTTGTACAGTGCAATGAGGTCTCCCCTGAGCCTCCTCTTCTCCAGACTAAACAATCCCAGCTCCCTCAGCTGCTCCTCATAAGGTTTGTGCTCCAGACCCCTCACCAGTTTCGTTGCCCTTCTCTGGACGCGCTTCAGGACCTCAATGTCTTTCCTGTAGTGAGGGGCCCAAAACTGAACTCAGTACTCGAGGTGCAGCCTCACCAGTGCTAAGTACAGAGGATGATCACCTCCCTGCTCCTGCTGGCCACACTATTTCTAATGCAGGCCAGGATGCCATTGGCCCTCTTGGCCACCTGGGCACACTGTCGGCTCATGTTCAGTCGAGCATCAACCAACACCCCCAGGTCCCTCTCTTCTTCACACTCATCCAGCCACTCATCCCCAAGCCTGTAGTGCTGCATGGGGTTGTTGTGCCCAAAGTGCAGGACTCGACACTTGGCCCTGTTGAACCTCATCCCATTCACCTCAACCGAGTGATCCAGCTTATCTAAATCCCTCTGAAGGGCCTCCCTCCCCTCAGGCAGATCCACACCACCTCCCAGCTTGGTGTCATCTGCAAACTTACTGAGGGTGCACTCAATCCCCTCATCTAGGTCATCAATAAAGATATTAAACAAGATGCGCCCCAGTACTGACCCCTGGGGGACACCACTTGAAACGGGTCACCAGCTGGATTTAACTCCATTCACCACTACCCGCTGGGCACAGCCCTCTTGCCAGTTCCTTACCTAAAATTCAGAAAATTTTAAAACAGCTGAGATCTCAAGATGAGAGTGAAACCTCAAACTCCTACCCGTATGAACTTCAGTAGGGAAAAAAAAAAAAAAAAAAGATAAATCTTCATTGATTGTTAAGTCACAACCTGGATGTAGGTAAAGATCTTCAATAACTGTGAGAGCAAGAGGCTTGAAGAAATTAGTGTTAATGATTTCCATTGGAAATGGCAACAAGAAAGTATGCGTTGAGCATGTTATTTGAAATTTTGATTCAAACTTAACCAGTGTTTTACATTTGATCCTTAAAGCAGGATATTAGGACAGTTGCTGAAGTAGACGCATTTGTTATTTAAGCTTTGTATAAATGAACTTTATCTTGAAGGTAGAAATAATTGACTAATCTGTCACGAGAAACTATTTAAAACCAGACTTTGACTTTCAGCTGCTTTTTCAGCTGTAAGTGAAAGCGCACTCTGCTGATGTGAAACCATGGTGAAATTGTGTACCTGTAAATTCTGCATAACAGGGGCCACAGTCCATATGTGGGTTGTTCTGCTACATCACTAATCAGAAGTACCAGTTGGTTGGGTCTTGAAAGGCCACATGAAATTCCCAATCATTTTTTTCAGAAAAGAACCACAACATGATTATATCTCTGCAGGTTTCTGGATTTGTTTTCTCTATCAACTCAATTGCTTTCCAAATGGACTTTGGCACATTAGGAAATCCCAATCAGGAAGGCATGTAGCAATACAGCATAATATGTAGATGCTGCAAGATCCTTCCATTCAGGTGACATACCTCTTGAAATTCAGAAGGAGAAGCCTATCTAGGGTGGAAGTACTTCTGACATAGTTGCCTTTTTGTTTCTCTGTTATCAATGCATAGGTTTCAACTTTATAACTGTTTTTAATTTTGATCCACAAGGTAAAAGAAGTGAATAATAATGTAATGCTTAGATAGGCATTTGTATAGAAATTAAAAATAAGTTTAAGTAGGAGGAATGAAGTATTGTGATGTTATGACTATTAATTGTATAAGTAAAATATACCTAGAATTTTGCATGGATAAGTGCCAAAATTAAAAATACAAAGCAAATTAATTTAAACAGCTGATCAGCAGATACTGAAAAAAAAAAGTGTACATTCTGTACTAATCAAAGTGTGAAGTTTTAAATATTTCACTTTTCATTTTTTCATATTTTCTTAATGTGAGCAGGTGTTAATGAGAAAAAAGAACTCACTTTTCAGTGGGTTTTTCTTGTGCATATGTGTTTTAGCAGGCTTCAATAGTCTGCTGGCAGTTAATCTTGAAAAATAATATTTATGGTTTTACAACAATTTGAAAGTTTCTGTTAAACTCAGCATGTGGGTCAGCAGTTTTAAAAAACATTTAATGTGTTGATTAATTTCAAGCAGTAATTCTAATTAAAACTGAAAATGATAAAACCTGCTGTTTCAAGATGGAAAAATGGCATTAGAAATGTTAAGCATTGTGGTTTTCAGCATAACAGTGCTTAAAAACTGAAAGAAAAAACACTGTCATAGTAGAGAAGCAGAAAGTGTCCTTGTTTTATATTTGCAATCACATAAACTGACACTGCTAGGGAGTTATCAAAAATATATGTTTATGTTGATATTATAGTTTATTTTCAAGTATTGCTAGAGGAAAAAAATAATTGTCTTAGTGGAAATAAATCAAATTATATATCTTGGAAATAGTGTCATTGTAAAACGTCAGAATTAAGCCAGTTAGACAGAAAGCATCTCTCATGCTCACCAGGCTCAGGGGCAGCATCTAGGCATCTCTTGGGCATTAGTACATAAGCACTCCCCCTGCTCCTCTGTCTCCATACAGTGTCAGTCATGTAACAGTGTCTCTCTGTCACCTCTCTTAGTGGGTTTGTATAGCCAAATGCTAATTCATGCTTCCACGATTGGTTGCATAGTGCCTTCCCAGCAGTTTCAGGTGTTGCTCACTTGTTGACCTGTTGCCCACCCCAAAGTTCATGACCCTCAGGTCTTCCCTGCATTATTGCCAGGCAATCATCTTCCTCATTCACCTCCTTGCCAAGGCTTTAACACACTCATGAAACACAGTATAATGAAGAGAATTAATTAACAAAAAATTAAGAAAGTAATTGCTGAATTAGATAATTTTGTCTTTTGATGTTTTGTTTTGTTCAACCGTAGAACAAAATAGTTTTGCATCTTTTGGCACTAACTCCATGTTTCATGTAAGGAAGTGACTTTGTCCTGTGTACCTACAGGCTAAAATAGAAAAAAAAAAAAAAAGAAAAAAAAAAAGCCTCAGAAAAGTGTACCTACAAAAGCAAAAATAAGGACATATAGGTGGGTAACGTAGCAAAGCTGGTCGATTTTGGGATGGAAACCTTCATCAAGTAAACCTAGCAGAAGTGAAAGTGGAGAGAAGCAGAACTAATACTGCAGTATTTTACTTTGAGACTATATACTCGAATACTGTGCTTGCATACTAGGGCAGAACCTCAGGCTTGCACTCCTCTAGCTCTACTGCTTATTTGTCAGAATGCTTCTCGCTGTCTCTCTGACTGTGCTAAGCAGCTTTCTCTCACGCAGTGCCTGAATGCAGGGTGAAGGACAGCATATATCAGAGGTTACTCTCCACCTCCACCTCCACCTATGTCCAGGTGGAGGCCGGTAACAAGTGGTGTCCCCCAAGGGTCTGTCTTGGGATCGGTGCTCTTTAGCATCTTTATTAATGACATCGATGAGGGAATTGAGTGCACCCTCAGCAAGTTTGCTGACGACACCAAGCTGAGTGGTGCGGTTGATACGGTGGAAGGAAGGGATGCCATTCAGAGGGACCTCGACAGGCTGGAGGGCTGGGCTCGGGTGAACCTAATGAGGTTCAACACGGCAAAGTGCAAGGTTTTGCATTTGGGCCGGAAGAACCCCAGGCACCCGTACAGGCTGGGAGGAGTGGTCCTTGAGAGCAGCTCGGCAGAGAAGGACCTGGGGGTCCTGATGGACGAGAGACTGAACATGAGCCAGCAGTGCGCTCTGGCAGCTCGAAAGGCAAATGGGATCCTGGGCTCCATCAGGAGAGGGGTGGTCAGCAGGGACAGGGAGGTGATTGTCCCTCTCTACTCGGCTCTTGTGAGGCCCCATCTGGAGTACTGTGTCCAGGTGTGGAGCCCTCAGTACAAGAAAGACATTGAGATTTTGGAAAGGGTCCAGAGGAGGGCGACTAAGATGATCAGGGGGCTGGAGCACCTCCCCTATGAGGACAGGCTGAGGGAGTTGGGCTTGTTCAGCCTGGAGAAGAGAAGGCTGCGGGGTGACCTCATTGCAGCCTATCAATACCTGAAGGGAACCTACACCCACGAGGGGAGTAAACTCTTCAAAAGGGCTGACAACAGCAGGACTAGGGGAAATGGATCGAAGTTGAAGGAGGGAAGATTTAGGTTGGATGTTAGGGGGAAGTTCTATACAAGGAGAGTGGTTAGGCCCTGGAACGGGCTGCCCAGGGAGGTTGTGGATGCCCCGTCCTTGGATGTGTTTAAGGCCAGGTTGGACAGGGTCCTGGGCAACCTGATCTGAATGTGTGTGTTTGGTGGCCCTGCTAGGCAGGGGGGTTGGAACTACATGATCCTTGAGGTCCCTTCCAACCCGGGTGATTCTGTGATTCTGTGTGATTCTGTTATTCGCCACTGATGATATAGATAAGGCACTTATTCTGTGAGAGGATTAGCTGTGAGGATGTGTGGACTTCCCTTTCACCTGTCATAGAACAGGACTTGAGTGACTTAACTTACTAGTCTGTGCACCTAGATAAAACCTGAACAGCACATAAAATATGCATCTTTGTGTAGATGTTTGGGTCTGAGGGATTTCTGAAAGAAGCTTACTAAAAGTCAAGAGAAAGGAGGAGAAAAAAAAAACCCTTCAGTCACCATTACAAACTGCTGTTAGGTAAATGTTCAAATTAATTGAAAAGAAGGGGTGGCTTGTATTTTTGTTTTGACTTCTGGATAATTTACACTTCAGAGTAGAAGGCAGGATCAAAATACCTTAAATTCGCTTTCATTTGATTTGTCCAAGATGCTTCCTTCCTTGGCCTCTGGTTCTTCCTCAGAAGATCATGGGTCTCCAATGGGAGATCTGCATGGCTATCTTGGGTATTCGTGGCCTCTCAACTGGTACTGCAGCCTATATGGAAGCAACTGAATTTAGCTCACTTGCCCAACTATTTATGTGGCAACTTAAGTCAAAATATCATGTTGTACAGTTAATTTGTACGTCTTCACTGTAACTGAGAACATAATCCATGGTGTTAAAGCTTAGGGTGTCATAGTTTTATGTTTTTTGTATTTTTGGGGGGGTTTCAGTATTCTACATCAAAACATCATGTAGTGTATGGGGCACTGAAGTGTCACTGCCCCAATCCCAGCTACCTATCCCTGTACGTTACAGAAGTCACGGGATCTGGCCCTTCCGGGTGGGGGGGTCGCTCTCTTGCTGCCTTGCAGTGGGTGCTGGAGGGTGCTTTCCTAGCCGTTCCAAGCTTTCCAGGTTTGGCTCGGTCCGGGGAACTCTCTCTCTCTCATCTTATCTGATTTATTAATCTCAATTTCAATTAAATTGTATATATTGTGTTACCTTGTATTGCAATATTATAGTAAAATAAGTTTTCCTCAATAGATTGTTGCTGCTGTTCTTTTCCTCCCTTCCTTCCTTCCCATTTTTGTGGGACTGGGTGAGGGCAGAGGCCTGTTGCCCCTGTCATGGACGTAGATTGATCTAGTCAACTCTGTAACTGAGAACATAATCCATGGTGTTCAAGCTTAGGGTTACGAGTGTAATTCACCTAGTCTGAGCTGTCTCATCCATAGACCTTTTAGAAACTTTTGCTAGTCAGTTATTCAATAGACTCTGCTGTTATTCCAGGAAGATAACAACAATTCACTGCCACGAATCAAGGACTAGACAAGGCAGAATTGTCTCCCAACTTATTTCTAAATTGCCTGAAAACAGTTATCCAGAACTCACTGCCAGGCATCAGCAACCTGAGATGAATATTCCCAGAAGCCCACTAAGATCAGGTGAGGCCTCTCAGTTGTTGTTCTCTACAAAAAGCTCCTTCATTGTCTTTGCCTTCATTTTCATGTGTATTGCATGAGAGCGACACGTGAGCAATGCTGAAATCTGTCAGAAAAGAAACCATCAATTCTGTCTTATCACGTTAGTTTCCAAGTCAGAAAGAAGGGATATCAGCTCAGACATTAACACAGATGACCTAGATAGAACAAGCCAAATATGTATTTTAATGTCTTTTTACTTTAAAAGTTTCAGGTACAAAAAATTTAACGTAATCAAATAAAATTAAAGAGGAACAAGCCAAGACATGCATTCAGATCATTCAGTAATTAAATGGAGAGGATAATTCCAGGCTAGTAATGGACTGATTGTTTCTTTTCTGATAGGGAAAATAGAAAGAAAGCACAAGAAGATTATACTTCTTCTAGATTTATAACAGAAAAATGTGGCAAAGTGAATAATAGAGAACAAGGGAGTGTTGCTTGTTTTTTATTTTTGCTTTGGGTGGGAGAGGGTGTTAAATGTATCCATTATATCCACTTGAAATATTGGTATAACATCTCAAATTAATCAGTGCTTTTTAATGTCTCTCCCTTTCTCCCATGTCAGATTGCAGTGCTGAGGACTATGTTCAAATGACAGTGCTAGCTATTTTCATGTTAGTTTACTTTTCTTACCAAAAAGAAAGTGTTAAATATTTCTGCCTTGATTTCATATTTTCTTCTGGAGAGAATCAATCTCTCACTTTCAATGAGATTACAAATGTGTAGCCGTAAGTCAGAAGAACTATCAGATGCAGAAAATAAAAATTAGAAAAAAAAAAAAAAACACAATAGAAAGATACATTAATATCAAATTTCAGTTGATTGATTCTTAGTTAATAATAATGATTAAAAACCAAATCTGTCCCGTAAGCAAGCAGAAGAATCTTATTGAATATGTTGTTCATTAAAACTGGATTGTGTATAGTTCTTCCAGTGGTTTAGAGGTGTTTATTACTTATTTACTGTAGAAGAATTGCTCCCGACAATTGTTGTTTAGCTATTGCTTTTCTTTATTGTCTATGGTGAAAGAAAATCTTTGTTGAAAATAAGTCAGTGTTATATTTCTGGAATCATTTTGAAGGGTGGAGAGAGTGGATTTCTGTTCCATCTTTACACTTTGCAGTGGAAAACTAAAATGCTTTTTTCTTCTTGACCTGTGTTAATTAAGTCATCTTAAGTCACCTACCTCCATACAACTAACATAAAATTTAATCATCACTAAAATGCTATGTGAACTTTTAATCAGAGTTTAAATGGCACTTAGTGATTTCCAGCTCTTATGCTGTCCCTCTGCACAGAGGGAGGGAAAGGAGAGAGAGTTTTACTTGGTGAGCTTAGACTTTTTTCCTAATTAATTATTTCAAGATTAACAGATTTTTTACTGCTGGCTACCTGTCAGCAAGCTGTGCAGCATGCTTCTATGGCATTTTTTCTCTTTGCTGATATTTGTACAAATAAAAACAGCAGACTGCAAGAAATCCAGGAGACTTCTGGAGTCCATCAGACATAACTTCAATACCAAGTATTGAACCTGGTATTTAACCAAGGTCCAAGTATTGAAGAGACCAACCGGAGATGAAATGCTACTTCTCCCAGTGATCATCCTTACAGAGGAGAACACGAAAGATAGAAGCCAGTCTGAGCTGTAGCGACCATGACCTGATTGAGTTTGTGATGTTGAGGAATATGGGCCTGGTGAAGAGCAGAGTCAGTGTCCTGAACTTCAGTAGAGTAAACTTAAGGCTGTTTAAGGAATAATTGGATAGGATCCATTGGGAAATTTTTTGTAGGGACATAGAAATGGATCAGAGCGGGCCACCCTTTAGGGACAGTCCCTTGGCACAAGAAGGATATGAAGCTGTTGGAAGCGGATGAAATAAAGATGATCAGAGGGCAGGAGCACCTCTCCTATGAAGAAAGATCAAGAGTTGGGCTTGCTTAGCTTTGAGAAGAGAAGGTTCTGAGGAAACCTCATTACAGTCTTCCAGTACTTGAAAGAGCTTATGAGCAGGAGGGAGACTGACTTTTAACACATTATGATAGTGATAGGACAAGGAGAAATTATTTGGACTAAAAGAGGAGGGATTTAGTTTGGATGTTAGGCAGAAATTCTGTATCTGGGGAGTGGAGAGGCACTAGAACTGATTGTCCAGAAAAGCTGTGGATGTCCCATACTTGGGGGCATTTAAGACCACGTTGGGTGGGGCCTTGAGCAGACTGATCTAGTGAGTGGCAACCCTGCTTATGGCAGGAGAGTTGGAACTAATTATCTTTAAGGTTCTTCCTACCCAAGTCATTCTATGATCCTATGATTCTATGAAATAAAAAATTAGGGGAATTACAAGAGAATGATGAGAATAATGAATGAATCAGGACATCAACCCACAATGCATAAATATTAAAAATATCTTCTATTGACATTTTAGTATTTTAGATTGGTTTGTTAGCTATAATTCAGATACTTATAACTGTGTTCAATATAATACTGAATATTTGCATCTGTGCTAGTCATTCAGAGTGCAAATGAAAAAGCAAAGATCTAGAGATATTGTTTGGAGATAAACCCTTGTGAACTTTGCTCAAGGTAGAGCATCATATTTTAAGACATAACATGAATATCTTATTGATATTTCTGTACTGTACTGTTCTGCACATTATAAAATCATCCATTGTATTGCGTCCTGTAAAACAAAATATACTCAGCGAATTGCCAGGAGATTATCAGTTCTTCCTTAGGGCCAGATTGGATATACAGAATCTTTCCTTTCTTTTATCTTTAAGTAAAATCTTGTAACATTTTAAGGAATTGTGTGCCCAAAGGCATTGAGCTGATATGAGGAAAGAAAATAAATAAAATGGTCCTTTTGTGATTATGCACACTGGAAGTAGTATTACATGTTTGTATGCTTCCTTTCTTTACTTACTACACTTCTGAAAGAATACTTACATAGGCATTCTGCCAAAAAAAGCTCGGGATAAAACATGACTTCTTCAACAGGTAACATCTGAACTTAAATTTTTAGTTAAGAACTATTATTTAAGTAAAATCCACCTTCCCTTTACTACTGACACTCTATCTCATTGCTTCTGAGCTTTAGGTATCCTCTGCTGACTTTTCCTTAAGACACATTACTTTCATGCTAAATAACTCCCTAAAAGGTTACCCATTGGGCTTTTCTAATTATCCAAGTTTGACTGTCAAAGTAGGATATATGGGAAGTGTAATTAAGCGGTTATTCATTCAACTCCTATAAAATAATATTGTGATGCTTAAACAAAATTGTGTACAGTGCAACATCCCCAAATGACCAGCTGTCTCGCTCCACTTTATAGGAGGAAGAGGAGGTTCTTTTAATATCTATATACGCAGCATGAGATTAAGAAACAACGGTTCAAATGTTGGTCCAACTAGTTTATTACAAATCTTAATTAGGGAAATGGGGAAGGGGAGGACGGACACTATTATGAATTAGGGTAATGGGGAAGGGAAGGAGGGCGATAGAAAAGATAGGAAAGAAGAAGCAAGGAGTCTTTATAGGAAGCAAGAGGGACATAGTCACCACCATGGATCCAGCGTGGTTCGCAGTTCAGTCTTTGATCTTCAGTAGTGGTGGGTCATCAGGCATTGTTCTGTTGATGACGAGAACAATGAGAACGACGACAATGATGACAATCGGGGTGATGATGGCCCCTTTTTCAATGGTTTCAAAGTGGTCAAGTCAGCTGTCTTTGGAGTCTGTTTTTTTTCTGCCAAACTGCTAGTAAGCAGTGGGACAATTAGCTCTGTTCCTTCATTTAAATGCAATTCTTCCTAGTCTTCCAAGTAAACAATATTAAAATATTTTGTTTTTTTTCATTATACGTTTTCCCACAAATTTCTGTTTTCTTTTGTTAAGATAACAGATCACAGTAGGGATCTTTAACTTTCAAAGGCAGCTGTTGTCCTTGCAAAGCAGCTGAACCAGTATTTTCATTTCTGTTATTTCAACTAATTTTCTTCTGTATTAGTCAATGATATTTGATAAATTCAGAATACTCAGCACAAATGTGACAGAGGACACTCAGTTTTCAATCCACTTTCTATCTGAGGCAGTCTTCCAATTTCAAGACAATGACTGTAATTGTTGATTTTCAATTAGTTTAAAATTAAGTCTATGACAAGCAGTTAAACCTAGCTATTGTTTTTGCTTTTACCGTGCTTTTACTGAAAATAGAAACAAAGAAAAATAACTTCCATTGGTCTTTCTCTTTAAGCAGGTAAATGGAAATTTTCAAATCAAGTAGATTTTTATCACACTGGAAAAATAGTTACTCCCACAGTCCTAATTCTGGAAATAAAAGGGCTCTAACTTCTGATTAATTTGAAATCTTACTGTAATAATAATTCACTGTAATGGAATACTGTTTGTCTAACAGTTCATTGCCTTCCTTTTTAAGTAATGTTTGCTCAGTTCCTGTCTGAAAATGTCTAATTTCAAATTTCAGACAATGAATTTATTTGCTCTGTTCAAGATTCTTCTGTTACTTCAGTTCTGTTCCCCGTAAACATAGTTAAAATCGATGACCTTGGCATATAATCTTCCTCCTCTGCCTTTAGTCAGCCTTCAAAAGGAGTTTTAACTAGGAATATTAATTACTGAAGATGATGAGTGCAATAGTATATAGAGTATTTAAGCTATGTCCTTTCTGACAAAAAAAAAAAAAAAAGGAAATCTCAGAAGATTATTTTAGTCTTTCGTGCTTAACTAGTCCTCCATAAAATAAAAAAAAATCAGCTTTCTTATAGCGCTTTTCTATTTATTTTCATTATTCACATTAGTATCTTCTAAGGAGAGCTATCTTTTTGACATAGAACATATTTTCTATTAAATATAATCATGCTTTCTGGTAAAAATAAAAAACAAACAAACAAACAAACAAAAACAAAAGCTAAAGAATGTCAAAGAAAGGTCCTTTTTACCTTCTCTCTCTCTAATGATTTCACATTAGAGAAAATATATTCTATCTTCTATTGTAATATAATAATGGAATTGTGATTGACAATAAATCCTGTAAAGATATAAAAGTGCCGCCAATATTAAAAGCAGAAAAAAATGATTGGAAAGTGATGTGAGGAGAGGGGCATGGGTTAAATGATTTGACTGCAGGTGGAAAAGTGGATCTTTACAAGTAATGAAAAGATCTGACTGACGTAATATGAATGAATGAAACATTTCCTCTTCACTTTTTCTTATGAGTAAACATTTGTTGGTGACAGACACCAATTCTTCTTTCTAGAAACAAATAGTATTTTATGGAAGATCTTTTTCTGTCATTTCTGTCAAAGAAGATTTGTTGTTTTTAAAATATGTTAATGGTCACTAAAGAAAACTGTTAATTAGGTTAAACACATAGGTAATTCAGATATGAGGGTTCTTTTTTGATTTTTGGTGTGTTTATCCATAAAAAATGGAGAAGTTTACAAAGTGTTGTGTGCATGCACCTTCCCCTTGCAGCTAGAATACTCACCTAGAGCCGTAGTTGTCAGGATACTGCCCTACAGGTGATAGTGACTTCTGACTTTTTGTCCTGAGGGTAAAGATGCTCCTTTTACAAGATTAGAACACCTTTTTTCACAGCACCCTAAACATATTGTCTTAGACACTGGAAAATGTATTGTTAAGTCTCCTGATGATGGCTTAGATACTGATCTTGGTCACCTTGTGTACATCTGATATCAGAAAAATGATGGCTTTTACTTTTAACTTTGTGTATCTGATTTGTTGTGCCCTATGGTTTTATTCCAAGCATTTTATGTACAGTATTTGTACATAAAATATTTATATGTACATATAATTTATATGTACAGCATTTTATTTACAGGAAGAACTGAACTTATCATGCTGGACAAAAAATTAAATTAAAATAAAATAAAATAATAAAATAAAAGTAAAAAAAGATCGTAATACGTGATTTGCTCCTAAGCTTTAAGATTAGCAATAAAATGAAAAGTAAGTTATTTTTAAGTAGTATAAATACTGGAATTCCTTTTCTGCATAATATAACACAGAAACATTTCTTTCCGTTCCTGTCTGTAGAAAAAAGTATAGAAGAAAGGCCAATACCTGTTTTATGACTCCCAGCTCTCTCTTCATAACAGAGAAACATACACATAAAGAGGAATGTCGGGTTTGCATTCATTTCAAATTTTTTGACACTGCAAAATAGAGCTAAAGAATTGCACCTCCAGATATATACTGTAAGAGGCTGTAATCCTCTCAATACTAGACTGCATATCCTACTGTACTGAATTTGTTTATCAGGATAACTGATGATAAAGACTTTACTGACAGTTGGGTTTATTGTGGATCTGTAGTCCACGTGGGTGGTACATTCAGGTGTCTTTGTCTTGTGTGTATCAAAGATATCAAGAATGAATTGAATGATCAGTAGTCAAGCTGAAGGAATATTTTCCAAGGACTTGCCTTGGAATTTCAGTCAGATTGAAATACATGTACAAAGGGCAAATAAATTAATCAAAAGGAAAGAAAATAATGACACACACTAACACTAAACTAAGAGGCAGAGAGAAAAGTTTCTCTATCAGTGCAGGAGCTCTATTTGTAACAAAGTCTGAAAGAGCATGCACAGAAAGCAGCAGAGCAATTCAACTTCTATTTAAATCACTTAGCCTGTAATTAACACCCCCGTGTTAAAAAGGTTCTTACACCAACACATAGCTATTAAACTAGACCTCTATGACAAGATTCCTAAAAAGAAAAAAAAGTTTTTAGTTCACATTTATTTAATTATGGTTATATGTGAATCTTTTCATTCAATATTGCTCTTTATGAGTTAGACAAGAGAATGACCCTAGCAACATTACCAAAAAGACAGAAAATTACTATGATTTTGTCATAGGTTTTTGTTGGTAATGTCTTTTATTTTTCTTTTATAATTTTTTTTTCTAATTAGTTGTCTAAAAAGTGCAATTTTTTTTTTTTTTTTGTATTTTTTAAAAATTATTATTTATTTATCATGCTTAAAAATAGCACAGGGCATACATAAAAGAACAAAGCAGCCTTACTTTCACAGATACAGTTTAGGATGTAATCAAACAGCAAGCTCTAAAGGAACACCTGCACTGAAAGCTTGCCCATCTCCTCCTACTTATTCTTCTTTGGCAGCCCTCCTGATCTGGCCTGCCAGCTCCCCTAAGCAAGCAAGGACAGCTGCAAAAGAGAAAGAAAGCTCATCTTCATCAAAACACTCTTTGAAGCTCTTCTGAGGGTAAACATTCTTCATTTATTAACAGCTTAATGCTTTGATAAAAGCTCACTTTGTTAAATAGCTTGGCTTTCAAGAACTGCCCACATAGATATTTGCATGAAGTTTATAAGAACTTTTCAGACAACAAGGAATTGATGGAAATATTGCTACAGGCACAGAAATAAAAACAGAGAACATATTCCTACTAGGAAAAGAGAAGAAAAAAATCAAAGCAAACTTCTGTTCAGCAGGCTTTCCTATTTTCTAAATTATCATAGTCCCCTCTGTGTAGAAGTGTCATTATATATAATGCTGAATAGCTTTGCACTTGATTTTGAGTAACTCAGTGCAAAGAAAAGTTTATTGTAATATATGCTATTACAACTACAATAATGTAAAAATACAATGAAGATTTAAAACCTAGTAAAATGTAATGTTCGATTGCATATGCAGGGAAAACAAAAAGGAAGCAAAACTGAAAATATTGTCTAAACACAACTCATGTATCTAAATGGTTTAGCACATAATTTTTCCTAATAGCAGCAACAGGAGACTAACATTCAGTATGATGTAAATTCAGGAAAGGCAAATTCTTAGATATATTATAAATCATTGACATCAATCTTCAAAACTGCTTGTAAGATAATGCTTCTACCTTCTTACCACAGTAGAGCTGAAAATTTGAAAGAATCCAAAGTGACTATTTGATGAGAGCATCCAATTAGATTGTTTTATGAACTAAGTATTTTGATGTATCTTTTAGGGAATTCATTCCGAAATTTCCAATGGCAAAGCCCACTCATTCATACTTTTGTGTTTCATGTAATATTTTAGAAAGACAAATTATAAGGAAAAGCATTTCTTGTGATAGACAGACATCCTTCTGTGAATGTAAATTATTAATGGAGTTATTTTTTCTTTGTTGTTTTTTCTTCACTTGTTTGTTTAATTGGAAATCTTTAGAATAACTAGTTTAGTATTTAGAAAATATAGTGTTCAAAGGCTTCACATTCTTAGGGATTTTAAGAAGCTTTCCTTTAAAGAGGGTTCAGTCTTTCTTTTAGGGATTTTAATAAAGCAGCATATTTTAAAAGGAAAAAAAATCCCAACAAAACACCATCACCACCACCGCCAACAAAAAACACCTGTGCTACCACAACTTAGCTAAAGAAAAAACCTCAAGGTTAACTGATTGCATTTATTTCCTCTTGTTCTGTGTTCCTTTGCTTTAATCTCTTTCTTAATGAATTTTTTAAAACTTCACTGAAAAATATAAACATTTTCAGCTTTTCACATTTCAGAAACTATTGACTGAGAGCTGGGTTTTCCCAATTGGGTAAGTGAACCAAATAAGATCATATAACAAAATACATGGCATACTATTTCCAAATAAAAATACAAAGCAACAACAAGAATAACAACAACAAACCTGCAAGAATTAAGCTAGGAAAGAACAGAAGAAATGATCAAAAACATCTATTTCAGTATTTTAGTAGCACGAGTTTATAGGACTTCAGTGAAACTAAAATAACAAAAATAATTAAATCTGAAACATCTTTTATGTGTATTATTTTATTATATTTTTAATATACCATCCCAAATAACTGAAGGATACTTCTCATGTTGTAGTAAATATTTATATGAATGATGCTTAATTTAGATTTTAGTGGGCTAAGCTTTTTTTTTTTTTTTTTTTTTGCCTTGGGAATTTTTTGTTGTTAAATATTATAAATAAGGAGAATGTATTTGATTTTCACAACTATGACTAGAAAACAAACAAACAAAAAAAAAATGTTGGATTTATCAGCTAACAGATACACTCAGTAGAAAAACTTAACACTGTATCTTTTCATTCCTGGCAGTAAAATAGTTAATTTATAATTCTCATTCTCAAAATATGAAACCTTGTTCATGCAGAGTTTTCACAACTTCTAAGTTTTCTACAGATGGAACCGGTTACATCAATAGTGTAGCACACTATTTTTTTTTTATACTAATTTTTGCATCAATCCTTAGAGCTGCATACACTTGTGAAGAATATATTGAAGAGCTTTATATGGTAAAATATTGTATTCTGTGTTCATTTTGAGATACTTAAATGACTCCATAATAACCTTTGCACTATTCCTAAATGCTTTTTCACTTGCATCTTATAAAAGGCTCTATGCCTTCTATCACTTATCCTTCAGCATCCCTGGATCTCTGTGTGTGCTATTAGACCTCAGCCACTTAAGAGTATGAGAAGCTGATTATAGGAGATAAGCCCGGAGAGGATTCCCAACAATGCCTATTACCCTGCTGTATGAAGGGATAGCTGTCAAATATTTTATCAGAAATGTGGTATCAGCTCTAAAAAGATGAGTGATCCAGACCTCAAGATGTGTAATTTCACAGCATATTCCACCAAGTTAAGCAAGAGCACATCACTGTCTCCACAAATTACTTAGTAGAGGGCTGGGAAGTGGAAACAGTACTTGCTCTTTTTCAGGATTGCATCTCCACGATTTTTTAGGCACGGGTAATTTCAGAAACATGGGTTAGATTTAAAAAAATAAAATAAAAAATCATTGCTCTTTTAGATTTGAAGCCAAATTATTTCTTCTTTTATTAGAATGGAGATTTACTTGATTATTATTCCTGGTCCATATAATAACTAATATTTGCTAACTGTCCAACAGAAACTATATTGGAATTAAAGCCCTTTTCCATCATGGGATTTAATCTACCAACCATGGTCACTATCACTAATATACAGAGCTTCAAATCAGTTAGCCAGTTGATGAATTTTGGCAAGCAATTAGACAAAATGCAATTTTGCATGTCAGAACTGAGTAAGATAAGCAAAAAGCCACTAATGGAAATCACCTCCTCTTTTGGGGTGAGGAACGTGGAAAAGTAAATTAATAAGAAATTTCAAGTCATGGAAGCAGTAAAATGTGCTTAATATCAAATATTTTGAGAAAAAGAAGCTTATGAATAATAAGGTTGAACTACTAATAGTAATGCAAAGGTTAATGTGTCTGGAAAGGTTAAACTAGACATTAAAAAATTGAATGAGAGATGCTTTTCTTTAACTGCAATCATTTCCTGAAGGTATAATGGAATAGACCACGTCAAAAAGCTATTGTGAAGTTTTCCTCATTCTTTTATGATGGAAAACAAATTAATTGAATTTCATCTTCTTCATCCTGATATAAATCAAAAGAAACTGCATGGAATCAATGGAAATTCTCTGGTGTAAAACTGAGAACAAAATAGTTGTACTCAAGCTGTTAGCAGTTCAGATGAAATAGTATAGAAGGAAGAGAAGGAATATGAATTCAGAATTGTAGGTACATGATTTTATATATAAATGGTAAATACAAAATAAAATTTGAAAACATACATAACCTTGCAAGTCTTGCATTTCCTGGTTATTTGTTTCATTTTTCATTGGTCTTGTCTTTCTTACACTTTTTAGTTAGTTAGTTAGTTTGTTTGTTTCTTTGTTTTCTGTAGAGATCAACAGATCGGGATCTCTACAATACACATGCACTTGGCCAACATACCCATCCAACACCACACTGACTCTAAAGAGTGGGCACTCCTTTTACAGGGTCTGTATGGATGGAGTAAACTTTCCCCACAGCAGCCCATATGGTGCTGTGTTCTGCACTTGTAGATAGTACGTTATAAATGCTGTCCTGAGGTTTTGTCTATTGCAAGAAGTGGGGAGGGAACATCACCAGGACAGCTGAAATAAACTGATAAAAGGTATATTCTATGACATTTGATGTCATGCTCAGCAATAAAAGTGGGGAAAGGGGAAGAAGGAGCTGAACTTGCTATGTGGAGGTCTATCCTGACTGCTAATTGAGGCCTTGCTACAAAGACATGATTGAAAATGGCTTGCTAATGGGAAGTAAATAATAATTGTTTTCTTGTTTTCTCTCTTTGCTTCTATACAATCTTCACTTGTTTTTCACTTTCTGTTTTTCTTTAATTATGTTGTACTTAACTATTTTTTTTTTTTCCCCATCCTATTTTCTCTCCACGCTCTTCCTTTGAGGAGTGCGAGTGAGTGATTGCTGTTGTGGAGTTTAGCTGGCCATAACTGTGAAATCTCCATATACTTTCAACCAAGGTCCAGGCCCCTATGTGTAACGACTCCACTGTGGGCTCAGCCTATTGCACAGTGACTGACATGTGTTGTTCTCACCCCACACAGAAGAGCTCTTTATTTAACTATTTTTCATTTTTTTTTTATTAGACTGTTTGCAAAAACCTTCAAAGGCTTTGTTGTTCATATATCCCCAGGCCTACCTCTTTGATTCTTTCTATACCTAAGGCCACACTGAAGTTGCCAGGCTTTGTGTTCTTCTCTGGCATATCCTCCCAAATTTACTACAAAAGTGTGAGGTTACCAAAAGTTGCAGAACACAAATTGTTTGATGTATCTTTGTTTTCCAGATCATCCAGATTATTATCATCAGCTACAGCTGGGTAGATGTAGACAAGGTCCCGTTTTTCTGAAAAGTATTTTCAGGTAAGCTTCAGCCCATAGCACCATGACATTATGAACAGAACTTGTGTCTTCAGATGAATATGTGCTTGAAATCTACTGGAGAAAAAAAATAACAAACAAACAAAAAAAACCCCATAAATATAGATAAATGCATAGTTTTTGCTATTGCAACCTATATATAATTCATATGGAATCCTTATTAATATTTTCTCTACTACTTCAAGCATATTTAAAGACAAAAGGCTATTATGTCATCTGCCAAAAATTATGAAATAATGTCTGTATTACTTGACTATTATGTGAATCAATATTTAGGGAGGAGGGGTGAAATGTTTAACACAGATAAGCTTCTTTTAAAATTTTCTACCTTTCCTTTTTTGTATTTGCATTGAATGAATCACCTAGATATTATTACAAAAAAATCTATTCTTACAAATAGAATCATATCTTTTTCATTATATATGATACCCACAGATCATATACTTTCTATTCCTCTTTGATATATCTTTAAAATCTTACGGCAGAGGTAAATCTGAAAATCACATATTTTAAAATGACACTGTAAGCTGGAAAGATGTTATATTCACTGGCATATTGTGTTGTGCACTAAACTAATAATGTCTAATAAAAGTTCATTTTCTACAATTATTTTAGAAGGTTAATTATTTTAGAATAGCAATACAAAGGGTCTAATTCTTCTCATAGGTTCTATTAAGACAAATAAAAACATTTAAAGTAAAACAAAATAAAAAATAATATAAAATGACTCAAATCTAAATATTGGAAAGTAAGATAACAAAAAATACATATAAAAAAGCATAGTGATGTGACACTACAATTACCTTTCCCACATTTCCGTTCACATGTGAGAATGAACCTGAAGATCTAGAAAGTATTTTCAGTATTTTCACATCTTTATGTGAGTTTACTATGGTGACGTTTTTCTTTTTTGTTCTTCAGGCAGAAAAATATTTATTAAAAATACATAGTTGACATCATACTGACAATTGAAATCGGTTCAACTTGAGATATATCAAAACAGTTGCATGGCAATGTCCAGTCTATAACTTCTTTTTTACTTTACTTCAATTTGCATACACACACATATACACTTAGACACATACATTCAGAGAACATATTTGTGTACTGAATATTATACTTTATATGACTGAATATTGTTACAGTGATGAATCTTATTTTAGCTGGAATATATTTAAGAATCTAAATGCTGTATCTTAGATCATGTCTTGGCAAAGAACAGGTAGGCATCTGTCTACACAGAACGAAAGCTACCAATTAGATCAACAGAGAGCAAAAGTCAGTGAAGTTCTGTAAGTATATGTCAATGAACGAGAGAACATGACCTTTTAAAATGTGGACATAGTGTTTTTGCTAATTCTGTCTATATCTACAGATCATTTCAGATTTCATTTTTAATTCCAGTCCCATTGATCAAGCTGTATAGTAGTACTGTTGTCATTAAAAATATGATAACATTAAAAATATTACAACAGATTCAGACTTTGAATTCCTCTGAGTGTGTACTGTTTGAAACATTTCTAACTTTAAAGAGCTAGTTGCTACTGGTTTTGTTTCTTGTATCTTGTAGCACATTATCCACAACCTGATGCAGCTTAATGGCAGTGCTAAGCGTTAATGATTAGCAACTTGTTACCATGCATCAGTACCCATCCATGCAGTCACTACATAAAGAGGAAATAGAAGTTCTTCCATTATCAGTGACAGATAACTGACACAAAAATATCTGTATTCTACAAAGATGAGGGAAAGACAAATAAAAAGAATGCTAGAAGTTGTACCAAAAAAAGTAAATTGTTTTCAGAAAGAAAGAAATTGATTCTTTTTGTTTTGTTTTGTTGTTTCGTTTGTTTTGTTTTTGAGAGAGAGAGATGATGTTATACTGAATCAAGTTATGGATTCATGCATACATAGAGAAAAGAATAAACAAGAATTATTATTTTTAATTTTGTAAATAAATTTATGCTGAGAAAATAAAATAGAAGATTTTGGTGCTGGATACATTTGTATCATTCCTCCATGCTACACCTGGCCTTTTTCTGTTTACTCACATGTGATGGATGAAAGCTTCTATCATTATTCAACTGGATTTCAGGACAAATCTTATCTCAAATAAACACTACCTATGACATATAATTTTGGTTTTTGAATTTATGGCCTGTATCATCATATATTTTTATAACAACTCTTCGATAGATGTAGAGTCATATACATTTTATTTTTGAGCTATGTACTTATCTGTTGTAAACTAATTCAGATGACATCAAATAAATTAACCGAAAGGTAGGCTTTAGCAGGGCATTAAACAGTTGTATTTTTCAATCAAACAGTAGAAAAATAGTTGTAATAATCTAATAAACAATTTCCCATAATCTCAGCTGCACTTAGTTAATACATGAATAGACAGTACTATACATCAGATAACATACACTGTTTTTAAGCCAGGGATTCTATTTGAAAATATTCATGCATACATGCATACTTGGGTCTGCTTGTAGGATTATACAAGGAATCTATAAAAATTAATTTAGTATTATTTTAAAATAGGTCTAGAATGAAACCATACAATATGCATATGCATATTTATGTACACTTACATATCTATATGCTCAAACATACGTAAAGGCCCACACTGCTACAGAATCATAGAATCATCTAGATTAGAAAAGACTTTCAAAATTATCATGTCCAATCATCAACCTGGCCTACTGAGTACCATTGCTAACTACTCTACATGTCTCTTAAGCACTGCCAGGGATGGGAACTCCACATCTTCCCTGGAAGATTCCATTCCAACCATAAATTCATGTGATCTCTCAGGTTGGAAGCAAACCATAAAGATCTTGAGGCCAAATGCTGGTTTAACACAGTCCTACATATAAAATATATGGCTGAAAGCATTGTCCAAATGCATCTCGAGCTCTAGCAACCTCAGTGCCATGACCATCTTACATACAGATTCCTTTGATACGTGTATTCATATACATGTATATATATTCATAAGTACCTTAACAGAGAAGTGAATGATTTCCTTAACTTGATCTTTTCCCTGAGAAGTGTTACAGTCCTAGAATGCTCTTGAAAATAGATGAAAAGATTTTCCATGTAACGTTTGAAATAAGAGATAAAAGCAATATTCAAAAGAAAGCCTAAGTCATTTCAGTATATTTCATATACTCCAGGTATTTGAAAAGAAATCTGATTCGGAATAAAATATGGATGAAATGTATCAGTTTGGATCTTCTAAAAGAGCATAAATAGCTCAGAAAGGGATGAAAAGCTTAACCTTTATTCTGTCATGATAAGGATTGCACTGGAAAATTTAGCCTGAGTACTACTCTTAATGCTAGAATCTCACCAGTCATTTGCTTTGGCTCAACAAAATGCTCAGTAAAAAAGGAGAGGGAAGAACAAATGCATTGCAAATAGTTGTTTCACATCTGTACCTACATAAGTGAGGGTGTGAAATGTAACAGCATAACCAGCAAAATGAGTTAGTTCAGATAATTAATAGAGATTTTTCCAAGGCTGACAGCACTTAAGCATGATAGGTAGGGACAGAATTTTATATGAGCTGTACATTTTGAAAGAAATGAATTTTTCCTCAGCTTAGACTGACTGAAGAATACAGTGTTAAGGAGACAAAGACAGAAAGAGAAGAGCTGTATGTATCCTTTTGTTTCTTTGCACATCTTAGTTTCAGAGGCGGTTCCAAATGAGCTTAGCAAAGAGAAACTACAGGCAGCTGGATGTGATGTGATATTACCAAGGGATAAAGAAAGAAAGCATAACAGCAACTACAGGAATGAATCAAGATATTTTTTATCATTTAATACTCACTGTAGTCTTTTTACGTCTTTTAAATACTTTACAGTACTAAATAAGAAAGTTGTGCATTTTATCTTTGACTCAGTTGTCCTGCCCTGTCATTCATGTACAATAGAAAAGGATTTAGCATTTTATATTTATAGAAATGTCTATCACCCTTCATCTACTTACAAGGGAGAAATAATATAATATAAAACAAAGTCCCATCTCACAAAGCTGCACTTTCAAATAGTTCTCATGCTAATTACTTTCTCCTGCTGTGGAAAAGACTTCCTAGTGTAATATGGAGGTAAATAGCTATGCTATGACTATCAGTATTTGGCTTATTGAGTTACTGTACATGTACTGTACAAATAACAGTGGTAGAAAGTCAATCTCTCCTCATTACACAGTCAATTAAATCTTCAAACAATTACTTAATATAAAGGTTTGGAAACGTAAGTGAAGGAAAAAAATGAAAGTGAACTGAGAATACATATTCCACCTCTCCCCCCCTCCCCAGTCCTTTGGGAAGCTATTAGTACATAAAGAAGGGGTTGTGGAAAAGATAAGTGTGGCAGAAGGTACAGAATGATATATATCTTATTAATAGTTACTGGCAAATAGTAACTCTCACCCTCTGGATGAATTAAAAGACGACCAGCTTAACCTTCAGTGGATTTCAGGGCTCAGGGGAAGATTTCTCTAAAATAGTATGGAGGAAGAAAAAAAGAGAGAGATACAGAGCTGAAGCAAAATGTGAAGCAAACAAAAAACAGACACAAAAATTTAGAACAGAATGTTGGCGAGCACAGTATTAAAAATGTCAAGCCTCTTTTTCTTTCTACGTTTTCTTCACGTATTTCCATACCTGTACAAAAAATATAATTTGAAAAGTTTTCTAAGGGGCACCTGTGCCATTATGCTATTTAGTTCTTTCCTGATTGAATCAATTCAACTCTACCTTTCCAAACTGTCTATCATTTTCTGCAATGAATTACATTAAAATCTCTTGTAAACTTTGATTTTTTTTTCATGTTCCTTTGTATATTCATTTTTACTTTAAAAAAAAAGTCATTTATCCAATTTTTTTCAATAGAGGCTCAGAAGATAAGACCAAAAGAAAAACTAATGTTGAATTTTGTGTCATTTTTTATTTCATCATATGTATCACAGCATTATAAATTCACAAATTGTTTATGATTTCAGCATATATGTTACTTGAAAGTAACGTTAAAAAATATTTTGCTCAGAAAATTTTGGGCATCGCCTTATTAAATAATTCTAAATTGTGTTTATGAAGTATGTCTTTGTTCTGACCCGCATTATATCAGTGTTAAACTGAAAATCAGACTTCTTTCCTTCAAGAACCTAATTGCATTATTTAACAGGGAAACAAAATCTCAGGCATAATAATGTTTTCTTGAGTAAGTAGCTGTAACTCCCTTTGCAGAGTACATGGTGACAATGCGCAGTGTCAGAAGCTCGTTACATTCCTATGGCCATTGCAGAGAGAAGCACAGAGTTTGTTAACATCAAGTGCTGAAAGCACTTCTAGTTGGAAGGAGTGATCCAGCCTTAGAGGCATGAAAAGCAGTTTTGTGAAATGAAAGAACAAAAGTTGGACTGGAGTCCCCATAAAATACATGGGAATACAGCTCTCTCAATGCAACAAGATCCCTGCTGTGAAATTGCTCAGAATTATTTGGCTGGGGTCAACTCAGAAATCCAGCAGCAATAAGACATATTGACAGTTTGTGCCCTCTAGAGAGGGCATGTGAAAAATATGTAGAGAAAACACGCTTCTAAATAAAAACAGAAGAATGCTTCAATGGACTACTTATATGAGTTACTGCATGCCTAGGACTTGCTGAACGATGACCTTTCTAAATGTATCAATAAGCAAGAGCTGAATATAACTCAGTTTATGAATAGGATACAACTTGGCAGTGTTGTAATATGGGCTGGCCACTGAGAAGAAGGAAGAAAATAATTAATACAGGTCTCAATTTCATGTAAGCAAGTAAAAACATTCCACTCAAATATTCTTGTATATAGATGCTGTGTTCATACACGTTTTTTTCATCTGCCTTTTTCAATGAATTTTGTAACTTGAGAATTTATTCTTTTGTTAGGACATGAAATGCAATCAATTTTGGCCTCTCTCTGTACTTTAACGGCACAGATATCAAACACAGGAAAGGATTTTCCTTCACTTTATTAGACTGCAGCTAGCTGGAGATTATTACAAAGCCCTAACTTGACAACTGTCACATTGTCTTCGTGAAGTGTGTAAGATCAAACTACTTCTTCCCAGTACTTCTGAAAGCTTTCTCAGTAAAGTTAGACACAAATTCTTAAGCACACACTCCTGAGTATGAGTAAATGCACTTACTTATAAAAATTGATCAATTGCCATAGGAAGCTGAGAATGTATCAGACAATACATTTTAAGAGGAAGATAAATTCTTGATGGGAAAAGAAATAAAAACAAAAATAAAATCTGAATACTAAGCTAATATTGTACCAGTTTTTCTCACACAAGGGGTAGGCAAAGAATCACAGACTGACAGCAGCCCCCATTCCTTCTTCTCCTAGGATGCTTGGTGGGAAGAGTAACAAATAACTTTAACCTCCCTCCTGCTGAGCCTTTTCTTGCCCATCATGGTAGCTGAGTGATCTCCCTATCATTACCCTGGCACGTGAGCTTTTTCTTTGCCATATACTTTCTCAGTTCTTCTAAGGAAGGGAATTAGAGAGCAGTATGGTGGTTCCTAACTTCTTGCTGATGTTAAACCACCGCAAGCCTTTAAATTAGATTTGATGAGGGACATCAAAAATGGACAGCACTGGAGCTAGAATTCTTCCCTTCTTGAGTTGAACTGAAAAGTAAAATGAGTATAAACCCTAACATTTAGGGTCCAAGAATCTGTTACAAATAACCTTGGGATTTCTATGTCTTTTGTTGTTGACTTTATTATATGGTTTTTGTGGTCTCTCTAAAAGATACTGTATGTTTCAAATTTGTTTTTTTCTGGGAAACTTTTTAATATTTTTCAAAGACTTATTTATGTATGTAGCATGATAAATTTGCTTGGTGCAATGAACTGTTGGGTTTTATGCTTTAATACTGTGAAATAAAAATGACCACTTGAAATTGTCCAATCATCTTCTTAAGTGGTGGACTATATTAATTCATTTCTTACAGAACATGTATACATAACTAACTTTTCTTAAATTGTTTAAATTGCACAAAACCAACAATTAAACAACTCACACCAAAATTTCCTTGGGCATAACTTTGGATAATGTAGGATGAATATCATTCTGGTTCTAACTGTTGACACATTCTAATTTTTTCTCCCCACATTCTCCAAATACTACTGTAGCCAGTGAACTCAAAATTTCTAGTAAAGATATTTGAGCATGCGTAATAATAATTAAAGATCTATCTGCCCTAGCAATCAGTACTTAGGGTTGTTTTCAAGGAAAGTTATCTAATTAGTTCTTTTCAATATATACAATAACATTTATAAGGATGCTTAAGGAGATCAATCACTTTTTTATTTGTGAACAAGTATTCTACACAGATTTCTTATAATTTATTTTTTTTTTTTTTAAAGTAGCATTAAAAACACTTACTAAGGATGTTTAAAGTAAAATATAGTAACTGGAATTTGGGGTGAACTGGATGGTCAGCTAACATTTAGTGTCTTACTTCCATTATTCTTCCCCTTTATGAGAAATCTTATAGGAACTGTAGAAACATTACTCCGTAGCTTTGCCCATCTTCCTTTTTGGAGCAAAGAAGGACACAGACTTTGACTAACAGTGAGTAAAAAATTGTATGTAAGTGGCAGGAGCAATCCCGTTTCTTTTTTTAAAAAAGAAAGTGAACTTAGAAATTATTTGTTTACTGATCATTTCGCTTTGATCTTGTGAGAAGGTGACCAAGTCAGGCTAAGATAACCAATTTAAAAATTTGTATTTGAGTGAGAAAAAGAACTCCTATCCTGTAAAAGCAGTCGTAAAACAGAGGTTTGAACTGTAACATACTTTTTTTAAAACTTGGAATCAGTGGGCTGACCTACCAGAATTCTAGTCTGATTGGAGAAAACCTTCACTAGAGTGAGAAAGTTTTTCTCACAATGTGGCCAGGCCATAACAATCCATTTCAACAGTCTTTTCTGTCACAGGAAGAGACATTACTGTTTTCTTAAGGAGAATATTGACCTTAGTAGGACACATTCAGAGAGGGTTTGCTGTACTAGTTTTCAAATTAAATTTAGGCATGATAAAGTATTCTTGCCATAGAAGAGGACATATCACTTGAGGCGGAAAGATGAAAACTTTCTGGATAGATATCTGGTGCACTACCATGCAGGCTACAAACCTCCCACATAAATAGCAACAATTTTACCAGAAATATAATATTTCCACGTGATCCATAAGGAAATAGTAACAGGATTGCTAATAATTATAATAATATACTGCAGCAACTTTATGTTCAGTAGAGACAAGCACATTCTTCTTATTATTTGCAACCTTCTGAAATATACTTAATTGGTAATTCAAACATAGAACCAGCCTTTTGTCTTTGTGGATCAGCTGCTGAAAATAGGTAAAAATAATTCTGTGAAACAGTTTATAGGAAAAGAGATCAGTTAGAAAATGTCACCAACTTTAGGTGCTAAGTTCTTTCAGATGAAAGTAAATGCAAGCAAATTAAAGACAGTAATGTGTTTTCCCTGATTATAAAAACAAGTTACTTCATAACTGTGCAGTATAAACTTGAAATATAAAAGCTCTAAGAAAGCAATGTTATTTTAGTAAGAGATAAGGAATATGAATTTTTTAAACATTTTCATCTATGGCGTCTATCAGGAGGCTCTCTGCCTCTGCCAGCTACCCTGTCCTGCCACCAGGACCCACCCCAGTGCCTAGGAGCCAAGGGTCTCTGTCCAGGCTGGGAGAAACAGCTGTTGCTTTTCATTTTGCAGGTTCAGTCGGTAGTAAAACTGAGTGTGTGCCCCAGAGATGGAAATTCAGATGCATAAAGGACAATGTTGCAGATGGCCAAACAGACTGCCACTGACAAGATGCTGCTATTAACAGCACCTACACACAGATCTCACATAAAACGTAAACAGAGGATAGAGAGTGGGGCTATGTAGAGTAGTATAAACAAAAATAAAAAGAAGACAGGGCAAACTGCCATGATTAGGAATTGAGCTGGGTCAGACAAGTGCGCTGACTAGCCTTGTTTTACATATGAATAATCCCTGTTATAATCCCTATTACATCCCTTTCTGTCTGCTCTTCCTCTGATCCCCCCACTCCTTTTGCCCTGCTCTTTGTCTCATCAGTTCTCACAGCCCCACTCAACATACTCTCCAACATACCGAACCATCAGATACACATCCTTCCCAGCTGCAAATTTTCCTAGCAGTTTATTTATTGCCCATCAATCAATGTGACTCACCAGGTTGGTCTCTTGTGCTTCTTTTTGTTAATACTAATTGTTCAGGTTTTATATATTTGCCCTCTTCCCTTTCCTTATCATCCCAAATGACAACTCAAGCAATCTTACTGACAAATAAACACTTTCCCATTCCAAATATTAATTAGTGTACCAGATTAGGTTTGTCTTCATCGCTATCAGTCTTGTCATCACTTGGTCAGGTTTATACCTCTGTATATACTTTTGTGTTCATGGCATCTTCCTTATTATCCCCTTTTATATTGAAAATATTTTTGAATCCATACTCAGAGATCTCAGTAGTCAAAAAGACCTTGACCAGATACCTTTAAGCAAGAAGATACTCTGCATACTGCTTTCAACAGAAATACCTTAAGTGTGTTATATGTCTAAAGACCTGAGTATCAATTTTTACTGCACTGTGACTGTTGGGGTGACTTATTTGTTGACTCAGAGACACAGTGAGGAATAGGCGGTGCACTATCAATTCATATCCTTCTGAAAAGTTCTCATAGCCTAAGAAAAATATTCATTTCCATTACAGAATTCCTGGATCAAATTATGTTAATCAAAGACTATTTCAACATATGGGTAAAAAAAAAAAAAAAAAAGGAAAGATTCATGGAATCATAGAATTTCTCAGGTTGGAAAAGACCTTAAAGATCATCAGGTCCAATCACAACCCAACTACACTACTCTAACAACCTTTTGCTAAATCATGTCCCTGAGCACCACATCCAAAAGGCTTTTAACACATTCAGGGATGGTGACTCAACCACCTCCATGGGGAGCCTATTCCAGACCTTAACAACACTTTCTGTACAGAAGTCTTTCCTAATATCCAACCTAAACTTACCCTGGTGCAACTTAAGGCCATTTCGCCTTGTCCTGTCACCTGTCATCAGGGAGAAGAAATCAACCCCACTCTTGCTGCCTACCTTTCAGATATTGGAAGAGAGCAAAAAGGTCTCCCCTCAGCCTCCTTTTCCCCAGACTAAACAGCCCCATTTCCTTCAGTGTCTCCTCATAGGCCATATTCTCCAACCCCTTCACAAGCCCTGTTACTCTTCTTTGGACCTGCTCCAGCACATCAATATCTTTTCTGTTCTGTTTCTGTGCCCAAAACTGAATGCAGTGCTGAAGGTGAAGACCTACCAGTGCTGAGTACAGGGGCAGGATTACTTCCCTAGTCCTGCTCACCCACTATTCCTGATTCAAGCCAGGACGTACAAGAAGGATTGGCCTCCTTGGCCACCTGGCACACTGCTGGCTCATATTCAGCTGACTGTCCATTAATACACCAAGGTCCTTTTCCATCAGGCAGCTTCCCAACCACTCCTCCCCAAGCCTGTAGGGTTGCTGGGGGTTGTTGTGACCAAAATGCAGGACCAAGCGCTTGGCCCTACTGAAACTCAGACAGTTTACCTTGGCCCATCAATCCAGTCTATCCAGGTCCCTCTGTAGTGCCTTTCTACATGAACGTGCTAGCCCACTTCCTTGAGGTGATACAATCGGATAATCTTGAGTTCATTTTTGGGTTCCTCATCAAACTGAAAGATTTAATAAAGTCTGCCTTAAGGAAGAAAATTTTGGAGATGCAACATTTTATGAAGCTAAATAAACGTGATGACATCAGTACAAATCAGAAATAGAGAACTATTCAATATTTTCCTTTTCTTTCTTGCCAGTTTCATGTGCTCTTTTTATTAGTGCAATGACTTCGCTACCAGGAAAAGCAAAAACCTGAAAACCATTTTCTACTTTGGTACTTATAATGAAAATTCTTAGGCACATCAGCTTGTTAGTATATATTTCTTACAAAAAGTCATAAATCGAAATTATGTGGAACATCACTTTCTCCTGTGCAGCTATGTATACTGACAAGAATCCAAGTGAGAGATACAATTATCCTCATACCCTCTTTATACAGTCACACATTCCCTTTTCTTTTTTTCTACGTCGTCAGTCCCAGATTTTATTTTCAATTATTCAGTGATATAAATGTTATATGAACCATGATTGAAATCAAGTAAAACATGATTATATTTAACATCAGATAAAAAGATTCAACACAATTGATCCTGCATTTTTGTTAGCCTTACTTTAATGTTACACCATCACATTTACTCTCCAACATTACTTTTCTAAATCAAATAATCTAAGCCTTTCCATCATTTCACTGAAGAAAGTCCTTTACTTCATCCTCTTCATCAATAAAAACTTGATTTATAATCTAAATATTTAGTTCTGAAATATCACTTTAAAATATTTGATGCAGTATTTAAAATAGGGATGAATTATCAACATGGTAATGAAATTGTAACATTTTCTATATTACTGCATGATGTTGGTTTCTTTCAACAGTGACAATATCCTATCCATGCTTTCAGTATTATTCACTGAACAGGATTTTTCAATAGACTATTGTAGCACTTTAGCTTTCTCTGGGAAGGATATAAGCCCATCATTATTTCTGAGTGATTTAACTTGTTAGTTCTGCTATGCATAGTCTGCTGGCTCGTGTTTTTGTAAGTAAACCTTTTTGGTGCAATGATTCTGTTTGCTAGGCATATTTCATTTAATCTTTGCATGTTTCCTCAACAGTGGTTCTATGCACCACAAAATAGATGCAGAATGTTCTCGCCTAGTGTACTAACATTTCAGTTTAGAATTGCAAAATTCTAGCAATTCATGCTAGATGACATTTGCATTCTCTTTTGAGGAAAATTCTGATCTAGAGATATAATTGTAAATCTTCTATAATCCTATAGGGTCATACTTCAACACTTGCATGGAAATTAAAACCAGCTCCTTTTGATTAATTATGTCTCTGCATCTCATATCAATTCAAAATGCAAATAATGCTGGTAAATCCTCCAATTCAAGATAACACAGCTTTTACTGCAAATTTTAAGAGAAACTGTCCAATTTTTGTAGAGTCTCCAGACTATATGTACAGTTTGTTGTAATTCTAGCACAGTTTTCTATGTGACACCATCTAACCTGTAAATTACCAGTCTGGTTTGTGCTCTATCAGTCTATCAATATGAAAAGAAGAGAGCACATATAAAACTAAGATGTTAGATATGTTGGATGTTAGAATGTCCAAGCCTAAACAGTGATGAAGACTGTGGTCCTTGTTTACTTCTGTTTCAAAGTAGACATTTCTTCTTTGAAGAAATACAAAAAAATTCACAGAATTTTCAGTACCATTTGCACTTTTCTGTGAGACTCTTGGTCAGTGACAGCACAGTACTAAAGGGACAAAAAATACCCACAGATTTGGTGCTTCGCTATCAATATACGTATCCTCATTATGCCATCTGTATTACACTGAAATCATGTAATTAAAAACGCTTGATCATAGAATTGCTTGGGCTGGAACTATCAACTAATTTCAACTCCCTGCTATTGCCAGGATTACCACCCACTAAGACAGGAACTAAATCAGGCTTCCCTGTCCAACCTGGCCTTGAAGATCTCTGGGGAAGTGGCATCCACAACCTCTCTGAGAAACCTGTTCCAGCACGTTACCATACTTTCCGTGAAAAATTTCCCCCTGACATCTGAGTTGAATTACACTTCTTTAAGTTTAAAGATATTCTCCCTTGTCTTATCACCATCTACCCATGTAAAAAGCTGATTTTCCTCCTGGTTGTCAGCTCCCTTTAAGTACTGGAATGCCGCAATGAGGCCTCCCCAGAGCCTTCATTTCTCCAGGCTAAACAACCCCATACTCCTCAGCTTGTCTTCATAGGAGAAATAATCCTGCTCTCTGATCAACTTGGGGTCCTCCTCTGGATCAACTCCAGCAGCTGCACGTCCTTGCTGCACTGGAGGCCCCAGGCCTGGTCACAGTACTCCAAAAGGGACCTCACAAAGGCAGAATAGTGAGAAAAAATACCTTCCTCTCCCTGCTGGACATTTCTCTTCTGTCTGATGCAGTCCAGGATACTGCTGGTCTTCTGGACTGAAAGCACATACTGATGGCTCATGTCCAGCTTTTACTCCATCAGGACCCCCAGATCTTTCTCTGCAGAGCTGTTATCAATGAATTTTTCTCGCAGTCTGTATGCATGTCTGGGATTTCCCTGACCCAAGTTCAACACCTTATGTTTCATTAATTCTACTTGTAAAGTGTTGCTTCATCTTGCCAACCGTATTTCAACACATATTCTCTCATTTCCACACCATAATATGAGAATACTTAGAAGACTATCCATACATATTTCAGCTAGGACTGATATTGTCACACATATTAAAATATGTTATTTTCCTTCAAAATGATCTTGTGTGAGTTGGATCTCTTTGAAAATATTCATATTTTATTAGCAGTTATATTAAATAACAGAGTAGATACAAAAAGTTCTTCTTGTTATTATTATTTAGGTGATGAATGTACATTTATTTAAAGAGCATAAGTATCAAAGAGTGAAATAATGCATTTTTGTGGCTATAAAGAACATTAGTAGAAATGAGCATAGATGATAAAATGGACAAATAAAATATGTCAGGCATTGAACTTGTATCTGAAGATAGTGATAAGAACTCTAACAGTTTGAGATTTTTGAAAGTACAGTAGGCCAAAGATGGCCTCAAGTCAGATAGAAAACCATTTGACATTTGACCGAGAGACAAACTAAAAGTGTTAGCAGATCAATTTTATGTCTTAGATTTAAGACTGGATAAAAATATTCTCCAAGCCGCTGACAAATTTATAGCTCTAAAAAAAAAAATTTAAAAAAAAAAAAAAAAAAAAAAAAAAAAAGGGAGAGAGAGAGAGAGACAGAGTAAGGAAAATGTAGCACTGATTTCAAATAGTATAAAATGTTAGTACCAAAGTTAACCATTTTGATATATTTTCCTTCAGATTCTTATTTAGATGTAGAAAAGTTTGGAGGGCCAGCCCCAGAGAGTCGTGGTGAATGGAGTTAAATCTGACTGGTGACCAATCAGAAGTACTGTTCCCAAGGTGTCAGCATTGGGCCCCATCCTGTTAAATATCTTTATTGACCTGGATGAGGGGATTGAGTGCAAACTCAGTAAGTTTGCACATAATACTAAGATGGAGGGATGTGTTGCTCTGCCTGGGGATAGGAAGGCCTTTCAGAGGAATCTGGATGGGCTGGATCCATCCAGGCTGAGGCCAGCGGCATGAAGTTCAAAGGACCAATTGCTGGGTCCTGCACTTTGACCACAACAACCCCAGACAACACTACAGAGTGGCTGGAAGACTGTGTGGAGGAGAAAGACCAGAGGGTGTTAGTTGCTCAGCTAAACATGAACCAGCAGTGTCCCAGGTGGCCAAGAAGGCCAATGGCATCCTGATGCATCAGAAATTGTGTTGACAGCAGGAGCAGGGAGGTGATAATCCTTTTATACTCAGCTCTGGTGAGAGCACATCTCAAGAACTTGCTCAGTTTTGGATGCCTCCCTACAAAAAAGACATTGAGACCCTGAAGTATGTTCAGAGAAGAGCAACAAAACTGGTGAGGGGTTGGGAGTGCAAGTCTTACGAGGAGTGGCTGAGGCAACTGGGATTGTTCAGTCTGCGGAAGAGGAGGCTCAGAGAAGATCTTACCATGCTCTACAACTACCTGAAAGAAGGTTGTGGAGAGGCGGGAATCAGCCTCCTGGCCCACATCACTGGTGATAGAACAAGAGGGAATAACCTCAAGTTGCACCAGGGGAGGTTCAGGTTGTATATTAGGAAGAATTTCTTCTCCAGAAGAGTGGTCAGGCATTGGAAAAGCCTGCCCAGGCAATTGGTTGAATCACCATGCCTAGAGGCATTCAAGAAAAATTTAGATGTAGTACTAAGGAACACAGTTTACTGGGTAAATATTGATGGTATTTGAACAGCTGGACTGGATTGGATGATCTTGTAGGTCTATTCCAACCTTGGTGATTCTACCATTCTGTGATTCTATGAAGGTTTATTTTGAAGTGGATTCCAAAGAGTGGCCTCCTGTGCTATGAACATACAAGATAGAACCGGCTTTTAAAGAGCCTTTGTTCAGAGAGTCTAAAAACACAGTTTCAGTGAAGGAATCTGAAAGTGAATGTGAGATGAAATAATCTAAAACCACTATAAAAAGTATTCTGAGACATTTTATGTGAAGATACATATAAATACTTTCTAAAAGTACAGCTCTTGCCTTTTTTTGTTTGTTTGTTTGTTTGCTGTAAGGGTTTGTTTGTATACTTTAGTGTAGTTTGAGCCATACTAGAGTGAAAGAACATATTTACACTGATGCTGAGTTTGTCATCGCATTACTAACTCAGGCTTTCATTTGTTTTAGGTTTCTTCAGGGACAAGTGGAAAATATATCCATCTTGCATCCTGCCTGGTAATTAGATCCTGAGTAGTAGAAGTATTTTGTTGAAAGTATTTGTTGAAAGTATTTGTTGAAAGTATTTGTTGAAACTCTCTGACCGAGAATTGTGGGCAGTTCAAGTATTTTTTATGTGAGTTCTGTAATCAACAAGTAAAAATATTGAAAGGTATGCTTCCTTCTCATTCTCTTCCTCTTCCTCTGTTAGGCATATAACTTCAGAAAGGGATGCCACAAGTGCTGTGGCTTAACCTAGAAGGCGTGTGAGCATCACACAGCTGCTCACTCATTCTCCTCAGGTGGGATGGAGGAAATGATTGGAAATATTAAAGTTTGAGGTAAAGACAACTGATAAGGTAAAGCAAAAGCTTCCATGTGTACAAGCAAACCAAAGCAAGGAATTCATTCAAAGTTTCTCATCAGCAGGCAGATGTTCAACCTCTTCAAGGAAAGTGGGACTACCAAGTATAATGTTTTCTTTGGAACACTAATGCTATAAATTCTTTTTCCAGAGCGTGATGCCATATGCTGTGGGATATCCCTTTTATCAGCTTTGATCAACTGTTCTGGCTGTGCCATCACCCAGCTGCAGCTACATGTCCATCCTCCTCTCTGGCAGGGCAGTGGGAGAAGATGAAATGTCCTTGATTTACTGTAAACATTGCTCAACAGCGACAAAAACATTAGTGTTATCAGGTTTATAAATAACTTGTATATGAATATATATATATATAAAACATATATAATAAAACATATATGTTATTATTTTTCACTTTTTTCACTTTTTTTCTCACTAAAATTCCATGAAAGAAAACCTTATTTTAGATAATACAGGCGTGCATTCATACCATTTTTACACACTTGATTTTCAAAACATCCAGCAGAAGCAGAGTAACAACTTATTTGACAACTTCTGGATCTGAAAGAAGGAAGAAAAATCTTTTTTAGTTTTTTTTTTTTTTTTTTCAAAAATTTCCATATTTGCACTTGACACAACTTATTATTCAATGACAATTCAAGATGTATTGACCCCCACTCCTTTAAAGTAAAGTGCTACTAATTCTAGAAAGGTTCATTGTACGTTTTTAGAGAGCATTTATCTTATCTAAATCTGCAAATTTTGGATTTGCTGTGAAGACTGAATAATTGGTCTATTTCATGGACCGTTGAAAGTTGCTTATTCAGACCACTTTGTAATATGCTTCACTTCACAAATTATATTTTTTTCTAGTATTTAACTCAATATTATGATACTCTTATGGTTGTTACATAGGTCTGCGGCACTCTTTAGTGATTTAAAGGAAAAAATACTATAAATATATATGTGAATAAATAATAAATATGTATGAACAAATGAAATTCCTTATGTTTTCCAGTGCACAGTAATAATTGTTATGCTAGAAAGAATTATTTGATAAGCATGATGAGTAGAAGAACAAGATATCGGAGAAAATAAAAAAAATTAAATAAAAAAAAAAAGCCATGGGCAGACAATTCTTTTTTCTGTGAGTATTATTATCAAATGAATCTGTTGTTTTTTTGTTTTGTTTTGTTTTGTTTTAGAAAAAATATCTACACATGGATGAAGTCACATGGAATACTTATTTTCTCAGCACCCGTCAACAAAATAATTAGGCTACGAAAAAAAGCTACTGAAATTTGGAATAGCATTGAAGAAGCAAAAAAAGACCAATATAGAAACTCTAAGAATATATTTTTTAAAATCTTCAGAAAATCTTATACTATCCTGTCTTTTCCGGATATCAGAGCACTGCTTTCTGATACCAGCTAACTGTAACAACATCAGAACTATTCAAATACAATTTTGTGAACTGGGAGAAATCATGACCTGAGTAGTTCATCACTCTACCTTTGTGCCTGGCAGTGAAACTTGTAGTTTCTTTGAGCCAATTCCACTCATCATCTTTATCTCCACCTGATTCCCAGATACCTCTGTGTCATCCTTCCAGATCCTAGTCCTCATTCAGAATTAACATTGAGGCTTCTCAATCCTGTTTTCTCTTCTCCCTTTCACCTCTATATATTCTCAGGCTTCTCCATCCTTTCACCTCTGCTAACATTGGAATCTGCTGAGGACCCACCTGTTGTAGCATTACTCTCAGCAGCTTATTTCTAGTATGTTTTCCTCAGTTTATAGACATTACAGTTTCTTTCAACTTCTAAAGCTAAGCTTCCTGCTTCAGTCCCTTCTTGAAGTGCAGTCATCAATAACTAATGATGATATAACAACTATATCGATCATCTGTTTTTTCTCATACCATTCCTCTTGTTTTAAAAGACATTTTCCACAATGATACTACATTGGATTTACCTGACCTTCATCTCGAGGAAGATACCTACAGATTTTCACAGCAAATTCTTTGCATGGTCTGGTTTATATAATATAACTAAGTAGTGAGGGCTATTATCCTCCTTCCTGTCCATACCATCCTTATTTTTGAGAACAAGAAGACCTTAAAGCCACGCAAGACCTTTTATTCCCAAACTCCACATCTAGAAACAGCTGCATATTTCTAAACATCCTTCTGTAATTAATCTCAAGAACTTCTAATCACTTGCATGCACATCTGCAATACAGGTACACACACAAGTAGGTGTACATACCTTACATCTCCAGGATATCACCAGAGCCTCCCACAGATGTTCTCCCTTTCTTCCTGTGGGAAATGTGGAAACTCCAACATCAGATTTCCAGCTTCCTCCCTTTTCCCATGCCCTGAGGGATTCCTCACATGCTGACCTGTACAGACAGGCCTTGGTTGTACTACAGTGCCCCCCAGGGGATGTTCTTTCTGGGTTAGACAGAGGTCGTGATGCTGGGGCCATTTCCCACGACATCAGACTTGATTTGGCTGCTTCCTCTTCACATTACAATCTCTCCCCTTCTTTACAAACATTAGAATTTTTCATGTTGCTTTTTTATTTGTTTTCAAGAAAAAATCTTTTTTTCCAAAGCCTTTTTATAACTCCTTGTTACTGTTCAGTGCAGCTGTTGATGGTCTTCCTCTCTCACACTGTTACTTGCAACATTCTTTTGTTCCATGATAAACTCCTGAATTTCAAAATTATCTCTTTTTTTTTCACTTCAGTCTTGTGTAGTTGTTTTGTTTGATTTCAGAAATGATATATTGTATGATATATATATGATAAATGAATGTCTGTTGCAAGTGAAAATAGATAAATCTAGCTATATTTTATGCTTCCAAAAAAATCTCAGCTGAACTTAGGGAACAAAAATTCCCTAAGGCTCTCTGTTACTGAACACGATCTATTTTAGGACTGCAAGAATCCTTTCAGTATTAATCACTGTGTGATGAAATAGCCTCTGCCAGATCCAGGATACTAATACAGAAGCTAAGTCTAAGTGAGAAAGGTAAAAGTGGGACTATGCATTTGATTTAGAACAAAAGAGTTGGAAAAGAATGCCAGGTAATACGGCTGATTGGTAATATGATTGGTAATACGATAATGAAAACAAAAGGTAGCATGACCAAAAAGTCAAAGAGAAGAAGTGGAGAGTGAGGTCACAGAGATATGGCAGAGAAACTTGAGACAAAGATTTATGGTTGGATATTTTCTGTGTCAGTGCTAAAGGAAATTTTCATAGACCAGAATAATGACTAGTGATATTTTGTTTTTCTTTTTTTAAAGATAACATATTTCTCTGTTTGATGTAGTAATTAAATCATATTCTTTTCCATTGCATCTTAACAAAATTGACACTATCTAAAGCTTTTAAAAGTTTAAGATCA
The DNA here is from genome assembly GCF_019232065.1 of Centrocercus urophasianus. Lineage (NCBI taxonomy): Eukaryota > Metazoa > Chordata > Aves > Galliformes > Phasianidae > Centrocercus > Centrocercus urophasianus. The sequence goes on along the minus strand of NW_024884364.1, from coordinate 50,778,539 downwards.
TCAACTTTCTGAACTGTTTAAATTTTTGCACACTTTTTTATTTTTTATTTACTGTAATTATACTGCTTGAAAAAATAAAATTTAATGAAATAAAATAAATACTTGGGCCAAAAATCATGGCATTGAGTGGATTTATCAAATCCCCTATCAGCACCAGCTTCTGGTAAAATTGAATGCTACAGTGTGTTGTTAAAAATCACGTTGAAAGCAATGGGTGACAGAACATTTAAGCCCTGGGAGAAGCATTTGGCAGAAGCCACCTGGTTGGTCAATACTAGAGGATCTATCAATCATGATGGTCCTGCTAGCTCCCTACATGCTGTCAAAGAGATATGGTTCCTGTAGAACATGTGAAAAAAAGTAGTTTTGGTCTTTCCAGATTCTGGGAAGGGCAAACCTCTTTGTGGAACTGTTTTTGCCCAGGGTCCTGGGTCCACTTGGTAGGTGATGTAGAAAAACGAGGATGTTCAATGTATACCACAAGGGAATTTGATGTTGGGGGAGTGCAGTCAGTAATTCCATGTATATATATAGGTTTGTGTGTGTGTTTAATGTTTGATAATTATTGTTTGTTTGTATATATTAAGCATGATGTAGTGATGTAGAATAAGCAGTGGAATGTCATGGTTTTATGATATTTGGTTATCAGTATTCCACATCATTACATCATGTAGTGCTCTGGAAGTTAAACTGTTAATACTCAAGTTCTGGGTACCTGTTCGGAAGAGAAGAACTACATTTCCCAGGGGTCTTTGTGGTCAGAGAGGAGATAGAACTCCTGGCAAGGTCACCTGATGCGCTCTTCTCCATTGGTGCTTCTTCATTTGCTCTTTTTTGTCTCCCTGCTGCTCAACCCGGACTGCATCTCACCTCAGTGTTATGGTGAGGCCTATCCACATTCGCTCTCTCATTATATTTGATTTATTAGCTTCAATTCTAATTATATTGTATTATGGTGTGTTATCTTGCATTCTGATACTATAGTTAGTAAATTAGTTTGTTTCTTCTTAGATCATTGCCACTGTTTTCAATTATTTTGAGGTCCCCTGTTCCCTTTTTCCAGAGGCGAGGATTTTGCGAAATCCCTTTACTCCACTAGTTATGCAACTGGGTCAAATGAGCCCATAAACTATTGAAGGTTCTAACTTAATTTTTATTGAAAGCTATTCTGAAACATTATTTTAAGAACTATTACAATTGACATTTAATTTAACTGTTCAGATATTAGACTTTAACGTACTTTTCACTTTCACTTTTGACATTGCTCATCTATTTGTTTTAAAGATTTATTATACACCAGATATATTTATAAACAATTTTTTGCTTCTAAACTCCTCCATTTGTCTGCTTTGAACTTTATGATTACAAAAATATTAATTTTCTAGCATGACTGTCACAGCAAAATAGGAACTTTATGGAACAAATACCTTAAAAAAGCACAAATCCTTAAACATCCTTTTATCACACAAACTCTTCAACGTTACTTTTTTCCCTGCAATAACTATTCAGTCCATACTTAGAATCTTTTTTCTTTTCTTTTCTTTTCTTTTCTTTTCTTTTCTTTTCTTTTCTTTTCTTTTCTTTTCTTTTCTTTTCTTTTCTTTTCTTTTCTTTT
>NW_024884364.1:50775335-50776914 GCF_019232065.1 Centrocercus urophasianus | reverse complement strand
TTCTTTTCTTTTCTTTTCTTTTCTTTTCTTTTCTTTTCTTTTCTTTTTAACATATTTATTAGGTTGTCTGATAGACTTTAACTCTTACGACTTCAAGATTATTGACATTTTTCTCTTCTTAAATGTCAGATGCATGGAGTAGAAAATGCTCATATGCCAGCCTAATACATTAATCACAGAATTTTCACCTACCATTTGACAGTTTAGTTCTACATTATATTAAGATACATGTCTGTGTGAGAGTTTCTTTTTATCTTTGTCTATATACATATGTTTTGCTGAGGTTTTGTTTCTGTTTTTTTTATTGTCTTGCTTTGCATTTCATAGGGTTCTAACTCTTTGGAAAAGACATCTAGGTGTCTATTGTTGATGTTTTGTTTTAAGAAAAATAATTATAAGTAGATTTGTATTACAAATACATACCTTTTTGTCACAAAGATAGCGTGCAAAAAAATTGTTGAACTCAGAGAAGAATAAGATTTTTTCAAATTAGTTTTACATTTTTAGCACATGAAATACCTTCTGAAGTAGGAGGACAATTAAAATAGAAGAGAAATGAGTTGAGCTTTTAAGGGTAAAAGCTGAATATATATTAGGGAGTTATGAAATATTATGTAGTAGTGCATAGACATCCAAATATTAATTTTTCTCATATCCTTTTAACAGAGAAGAAAAAAAAAGAGAGAAAAAAAGGTGCCAATATAAAACAAACAGCATTCCAATTGTGTCAATTATGCAACTTTTTTTTTTTTTTTTTTTTTTTTAATTGAAAACTTGTGAAAAAGGTTCCACTTCTAAAATTCCTGGGAAATTGTAATAACGTTGGAAAATCTGATACACAATCAATAAACATTCAGAAAATATCAATAACTAACCTTCTCAAGAATGAGAGCTGCTCTAAAAGTAATGTCTCTTTTTTTATTATGTTGGCCCACAATGTTGGAAGCAGATGGTGGTGGTATGGTAGAGGTTGAATCTTCCCACTAATATTCCATCACATTTTGTTGCTGTGCTACACATGGGAGCAGAAGGGCAGTATGACAAAATGGCATCTGACATGAAAGAGTGGATGAATCAAAGACGTAGAATTGAATTCCTCCATGCAAAAAAAATAGTACATATTGTCATTTATCAATACTCGATGAATGTTTAGGGAGACCAAAGAGTGTATGTGAGCACAGTGAGGTGATGGGCGGTGTGTTTCAGCAGCAGTGACAATAATGTGAAAGACGTGTTTCATTTGGCCATGCAGATTTTACAAGCATGACATGCAGATTCTTATTCATTGTTGGTCAAGATGCATAGCTACTGGTGATTACTATGTTGAAGAATAGCATTTTGTAGCTCAGCAATTACTATATCAAGTAGTGTTACTGTGTTCTTTGTAGCTCTTGTTGTTTCCATGGAAATAAATAGGAAACATCGCTTTTGATACAACCTACATAAAATCAATGCACCAAGAATATCTCTTGGTATGGGATTTCAAATTGAACTTAACAGTGATAAAGATATTTCATATTTCAGTAAAAGGATTGCCCTTCCCTTCCCCTTCCCCTTCCCCTTCCCCTTCCCCTTCCCC
>NW_024884364.1:50653612-50774798 GCF_019232065.1 Centrocercus urophasianus | reverse complement strand
TAGTTTCTTTTCTTATACCATTCTCTTTCGATTTCTCCGTACGCTTTCCCTTCCCATTCCCCTTCCCCTTCCCCTTCCCCTTCCCCTATCAAATCTATATGTTCAAAACAACTGTTAGATAATTACTATTTAATTTCCCTGTTCCAGATGAAGTCCCTTGTTACCATGAAGGAAATTATATTCTGCCTTTGATACAAAATGATAGAAATCAGCAGTCTGTTGATCACAAGAAAATGATGCCATGAGTTTGAAAGTTATAAAAAAGATTTCCAACTAGATATGTTAAAACAGCATTGTTATAAGACCTTTGTGATTCTTAGTTACGCTGTCCCTTAAAGTCTCATCAATGTAGCTAAAACTAGAAATTATTCAGTTCTACTCCAGTTGTTTCGAAGGGTCTTATTATGTGCTTTTTCCCTTGGAGCATTAATTTATCCATTCAATACATCAGCGCTGCAACACTGAAAGGGGGCAAAATTATATACCACTAAAATTTCTTCTAGAACATAAGGCACCCTTTCAAACCGTTTAAAATAACACAGACTGATTTGTATATTGGATAAGTTCTTAAATACTGATGGTAATTTGTATTCTAAGAGAAAAATTTAAATAATGAATTTATTAAGATATATTATAATTCATTTTCAGGCACAATGACAATGATCGCCTAACGTGTCTTACGTTACTGCTGTTCATTTTTTTACTCATTTCTGCACAAAGTAACATGAAACAACATATTGTATTCTTATAATTAAAAGGCTTTATGACAATTGATTCTATTAAATTATAGCTGTCTTGTTCTAGAAGAGTGCTTTCTCATCATTAAGGACGCTGTTGCCCCTTTAATCTAATAAAAGTCATTTTCCTTGGTATCAATAGGATTTTAAACATGGGAAACAGTTTATCCACCAATATGAGGGTTTCTGTTTGACTTATATGTTCAAATCTGTCCTCGGGTGCCCCTCAAGTGAAGACCAGATTTTTATTATCAGTACAGTGGATGTATGTATGTTGCTATGAGATCCAAACATAGAACATGTTCCCCAAACTGACGATACTGCTCAAAAATATTCAAAACCCACCTGGACAGTTTCCTGAGTAACCTGCTCCAGGAAATCTCTTATAGGAGGTGGGTTGAATGAGATGATCCTTTTAGCAGATGATCCACAGACGTTCCTTCCAAGCCCTTCAATTCTGTGATTCTTTGATACTGTAATTGCTGGGACACTACTGAACGTCAGTGAAATTCTCAAAACCAAATCTATTATTGTAGGTAAGAAGAGCTTAACGCTCTATGAGGAGAGCTGCATATCTCTTAACCAAACAATATAGCAATGTAGAGAACAAAGATTGTAGTAATGCTTGAATCCCAACATAAAGACTAAATATTTGCTATTTGGTTGGTATAGAAGCTGCATATTATTATTATCATTATTATTATTATTAGTCTATACACAATACAGCAGTGACAGCATTTACATGCACTGCATGTTTCAGATTTTTTTTCTTCAGTACACACAGTACACAGAAATACTGTTTCGTAAGGAAAGTTTTATTTTAGTGTGCAACTCGAAGTAAAGAAGATGATGAAAACTTTCTAAAATTAACAAATGTTAAAATATTCTGTTTAGATATTCAAAACCATATGTGAGACTGCTTTCTCTACACGTTTTCAATAAAGCAGCAGAGTTGTTTCTTTATGCCAACTGGCTAGCTGACAGCCATCCTTGCCCCACTGCAAATAATGCTAATGCAAGACATTAAACAGACCACTGCATTAACCAAAAGAGCAGTTTTATGCAGTTTGCTTCTCTATTTTGTTTTATTTTGTTTTTCCTATGTTTCTTAACACAGATGAGGATAAGATAAAGAAAAAATACTGTTTATCTGTTTACCTCTTTCTTCCCAACTCAGAGGAAGAACTGCACTATTTCGTTACAACACTTTTCTCAAAAGTTCAGGTTTTTTTTAATGTATTTATTCCTATCTTCCTATTTTGTTTAAATATAATAAATTGATTACACAGCCGATATTAGGCCCAAAGTGCTTGATTAAGGCTTGTTAAATTACATTTCAGAAGAGTTATATCAATTCCGATCTTTCTCTATTTCTCGCCTTCCTTTCTCTCTTTCTTTCCTTCTTTCTTGCATTCTTTTTACAAATATTTCTTTATTATTGTGCTTTTAAAAACAAACAAACAAACAAAAACATCCTTTCTAGTCTTGTTCTTCCAGTTTCCATCTTCAATAGAGTGACTGAGGACATATTTTTTGTTGTTGTTATTTACAAATAAAAATAAAAAATCACAGAAATATTGGGATGAGGGCTATAACTACAGGTACAAGGTCTGCTCTGAAAGTAATGTCATCTATTTTATAATACTGGTTCAAAACATCAGGGGCAGATGTTGGTTGTATGGCAATAGAGGTTGATCGTCTACTCCATTACATGTTGTTGCCGTACGGTAGGTTGTAGCAGAGGGGCAGTCTGACAAACTAGTGTCTGACATGGAATTGCAGATAAAGCAAAGATATGTAATTCCTCTATGCAGAAAAAAATGCACCCACTGACATTCATTAGTGCTTCATGAATGTTTATGTAGACGAAATAGTGAATGGGAGGACAGTGTAATGGTGGGTGGTGCATTTCAGCAGTGGCAACAGCAACTGTGGGTTCCCTCCAGTGGTGGAGATTTTTACAAGTGCAGCATGCAGGCTCTTGTTCATCACCATTGAAAATGCATAGCTAATAGTGGTGACTGTGCTGAAAAACACTGTTCTGTATCTGAGACAGTGTTATTGTGCTCTTGTATCCATTGTATTTTCTATGAAAATAAATATGAGGCACTACTTCCAGAGCACAAAAGTAAATATCAGAGCTACTTCCAGATTCCTTGCCTCTCCACATCCTTTACTGCCAGGTTTCAAGGTATTTATGGAATTTGGATATGTAAATCCAAAATGTAAAAAGGAATTATAAAGTGCCTGTCAACCACTTCATCAGTCTGGGCAATCAGGACAATGAAAATTCTAAGATAGTAGTGTGTTTTCGATTTAGATCAGCATAGACATGATCTGTAAAGAAATTTTGAGTTAAATTAAGCCCCTTCCAACCCAAACCATTCTATGATTCTATGATTACTGCAGACAGAATTCTATGATTACTGCAAAACAGAAATATTCTGTTTTGTAAAAGCAGAAAGGTTCAAGTCCAACTGATCCAACTGTACTGTGATGCAATATAGGAACATGAAGATGACTTAAATGTTGGCTTTGGGGGAAAAAAATTATATATATCAGGGGAAGACTGAGAATATACTTACTTAATTAGATTACTTAAATAATATGTGTATTTACTTAAATAATATGTGTATTTTGTGGAATTTACTGTAGCAGAGAAACAGACCAGCACTTAACGTTGTCTTTACATGCAGCCTATTACAGCTGGGAATAAATAAATACAAATGATGCTAATCCTTCAAGCTATCATTTGTTTCTCCTTTATTTTGATTTGTTTTCTTTCCTCAAATGAATTCTGATTCACATCTACATTAGTAGGCCTGACTGACATGTTTTTACTTACACTTCTAAAATTACACTGGGCTGAAGTGGACAAGCAATGTAAGTGGTAAGAATCACACACATCTTACACATTGCCTTGCTGCAAGAAACAATTTAGCTACAAACATAACTCACTTCTAGTTCAAGATTTGTTTTCTTGTGTTGTCAGGTAATCCTAATGAAAAAGCAGTAGAAAAAAACACCTATGAATGCGAATTTGGAATGCAGACAAGATAATGCATACAACCTGCTTCCATTCTATTGGACTCATTTATTACCATGGTGCCAAAAAATACTAAAGAAAACTGACTGAATGCAGATACTTTCCACTAGTTCTTCTTTCTATCAGCAATTCCTCTGTTATATTTAATAGAATCCTTTCCAACAACCAACATAATAAGCAGAAAATAGTATTACAATTTTACAATTTAGTAAGTTTTACATTTCCTCAGTTAACTCATTTTGAAAATGTATGTTATTTTAAAGATCTTAATCATGCTTACACGAAGACTAGAAGAATAAGTAGGAGAAAAAAGTAGTTTTTCTTTTCTTTCTGTCTTCCACTGAAGCTAAGCTACTAGCTGCTAGCAAAACTAACACTTAGCAACAGTGTATTTTTTAATTAGTAGTAGATTAATATTGAAGTATTTTCTCAATCTGACTTCTATACCAGCATACAGAACTTTTAGTGTCAGACATGGTGATCCTCCTCTGAGCCCCCTGAAGGATTCAATGCATAAAAAGGAATTGATAAGGTGAAGTACTGTCCTGGCAAAGGCATAAACCAAAATTCAATTAATCCCAATTTCCTAAGTTTATGACGTCAGAGTGGAAGGTTGGCATTAAGAAGGGAAGGTCCTGAAGGCATAGCCCCAGTGTCTACCTGTAAAACTTTGAAACTTGGGTTCAAGTATGTGCCAGTATCCAAAGTATAAAACCAGATAGAAGACAGAGGGGAAAATTTGAACTTCCTCAAATCACTTAACTTAATTGTAATTTTGTTTGTCCATAATGAGTTTTAAGGAATTAATGAGGTATTTTCTTCCAACAGTTTGTGATCTGGCAGTCCTTTAGAGCTGGAAGGGACAAATAATTAGCTTTGAGAAACAGGTAATTCTAAATGCAAAAGCAAGATACCCATGTAACTTAGTCATTGTTTGGCACTTGTGACTTTTGGCAAAGACACTGCTAACTTGCCAGCAGGCTTCAAGTCCTCCCTTTCGTAGCTCATAAGTGTGATGAGACAAGAGATTATATCTGGACCGGAAATAATTTGAGAAAGTTCCATTATATGGATTGTCCTCTGCTCTCTGGTGGTCCGTACAAAGAATCTGTGGACCAGTTAATGCAGCTAAATCCAGTCACTAAAAAGCTCATTTTTGAATGAACAGTCAAGAAAAATACTCCATGGCAATAGGGATATATGTGAAAGGCAGACGTTCCTTCATATTGGTTTGCTGAAATGCGTTACATGGAAACTGAACCTTTTGCAAGCAGAACATGTTATTGTGAAATTATTTATCCAAAATATATAAACCTAATCTCATAATTGTTTTTTGGTACTTTGTTATTGATAAAAACATCTACAGTAGCACTGTTTGTTGTGCAACAATTTTTACACATTCTTTGTAGCCCAATTTCTATTGATTTTCTTGGTTTTAAATTCCATGATGAGAACAAGTAGAGGATTTATATATCTTGAAGTAGATGAGCAGCTGTGGTACAATTCCACTTCTTTTTAGAATTACTTTTAAAATCACTGCAATATCACCTGCCAGTATGATTAAGTTCTGTCTGAAGGATGATCATAAATGTCAAGCTTAACAGTTAAATTTTATGTGTATTTTATTTTTCAAGAACTGTTAAATGTTATTATTAAACAGTGAAGAAACAAGGAGGGAACCATATAAATATGTATGTCAAAACTGTCATAAATAGAGAAGGACAAGTATCTTTTTTGAATCGATAAAGAAAACAGTAAGAATTAAGTAAGATTTTCTGATGTGTTTTTACATTCATTGGAAAGTATAGTCTGGGAAATTAGAAGCTGACAGTGTTCTGAAGGTGTTTGTATGGAACTGAGGCATCTGAAAAAATTAAGCAATGTTTATCGTTTCAGCAAAGGGCGAAGACTAATTTGCATTCTTCTATGGCTCTTCCTATGAGCATATCAACAAAGCGGTGCTGGCTTCAGTCCTGACAAATCTGGCTGATAGCCACACTTCCCTGGCTGTGTGGTGTGTGACTCATGCATTTATAAAGTGCATAAGGGATAAAAGGATTCATCCTGAACTCACTGACTTCAGTGGGATGCTATCAAACACAAAGACTCATTGAAACTCAGCAGGACTTGGATTCCTAAGAAGAGCTGTACAAAAAATTGATTCTTTGAATGTGCTACTGAATTTTTTTAATTAGATTTAGAAGAGAAAAACGAGACATGACTAAAAACATCTCTATGTTTTTTCTTTTTATTTTCTTTCTCCTCAGAACAATCAAATGTCAAACAAAGTATCCATTTGCCCTAAATAAAACTCTCCTTTTCTAGAGGAAAAAGTGAACATTTTACTTTTTTATTTAATTATTTTCAAAGAATGTATTGCTCACACTCTTTATCTTAAATTACTTTCTCAAATTGGGATATGCATGTCTTTTTCCTTATTGGAGATCATATGATGTGAGGTAAGAAAGGTTTTTCTTTTTTCCAATGTAGTCACTTCCCTCACAGATTCTTCACTTGAACACATAGCTGTCCTACTGAAGATGTTCTGATTCACTCTGCCATTTTTAAAGCAAACCAGCAGATTTTTTTATTTAATACATCTGGTTATAAACAGTGTCAATTCAGGATTTAACAAAGTGAATGCTGAACAGTTTAGAAATAAAGAGGTGGAGGAACCCAGGAAAACAGAGGATGAACAGGAAAGGCAGTGATCTGTACTCCAGTTGGATTTTGAACAGCAGTCGTTTGTGAACCAGTGTCATTAGAAAGGCATTTAGGAAAAAAAAAAAAAAAAAAAAAAAAAGAAGAAGTACTTCTACTGATTATGTCAGGATGTACCTACATGCATCCACAATCTGGTTTTTATTCAGCACTAGTCCAAGTAGATCGGTAACTTCAACATGTTAAACAATTTGAGTTGTAGTTGAATTAATTTAATTCTACCTTGTCCTCCTGTTCCCCTTCCTGTTCTCTGTTCTTCTTCTTCCTCTTCTTCTCCCTCTTCTTCTTTTACAGGAGTAGAACTTTTTTATGACTTTCACTTTTAACTCTTTTTGCTTGGTAGCTTCACTCATAGTACTCCTTTGAATGAGAAAGTCACAAGGAGCTTGTATCTGAATGCCTCGGATCATACAATGTTATTCTTGTAAAATTAAAATCAGTCAGTTACAAAATAACAACTCTAAGAGAAGACAAAGCACTATCTGTAATTTGTTTTACAGATTGAGGTTAGACACTTATCAAAAATCTTCCTGGGGGATAAAAGTAAACTGGATTCTGATAGATGGCTACATTTTTCAGTGTGCATGCTTTATGTGAAGTAATATAACGTTAAGCGAACTGTGGCATATTGATTGAAAGCAAATCTCTGATAAAAGCAAGTATTGACATATGTTATTTTAAGTTATTATTATTTTCAAAACATTTTTAAAAGCAATTAGTAAAAAAACTTTTATACTATGATCTCCATGTGAAATTTTAAAAGGTTAAAGACCACTTACTATTTATGAATTCTTTATGTAATGGCAAAACAACTACTCATACAATTAAGCAAACTTCTCACAGTTCTTGCTCTGATTTTTGAAGTGCTCATAGGGCTAAATTACACAAACCAATAAAAGAAATTAAGATATATGAAATGTTAATTAGATGAGAAAAAGCAGAACCAAATGGAGAAGGAATGTGAAAGAGAAGTTAAATGATAAAGTATTTCAGTTGGGAATTAAAAAAAAAAAAAAAAAAAAAAAAAAAAAAACTGGGAAAAAATAGACGTAGAATAGAATTTATATTATGATTACATACATGTTGCAATACAAAGCAAGATCTCACATTTTATGGTATGCTGCTGGGGAAGCACTATGTCTAAATTAGGATTCCTATTTACCCTAACTATAAAAAATATTTAGGATGTTTTAAGCTGCTAAAATTGTGAGAACAAGACTGAGAGCTAGTCTCTTGAAATCATATTCTCAATGTAGCAGATCACATAAATATATAACTTTGGATTATATTTCTTAATATAATGCTTAATATCTTTTGATACTTAATGTATCTCTAGGTACATGAGAGTGGCACGCAAAACAACATGTACCAACAATCCTCATGCTTTCTGAATAAAGAACAACCACACAACTGAAAAGATGCTGACTGCCTATAGTTACACAACCAATTTTTTCATGGAAGCCTCTTTTTATTATGAGAGAACAAAAATTTTTGCTGTCCACAGAAGAGCTTCCTAGACTTTTATCTGGGATTTGGGGAAAATGTGTGAGTTGGCTGCAGTTTTCCATATATTTGACTTCTGTTTGAATCTTTCATGTTTCATCAATATGAATTGTGCTTTTTCCATTTTCTCCTTCAAATTTTGGCTTTCTTGCATTCTTTCTGTGCTCCTAGTGCAGTTGCATGACGATCACAAAGCAAAACAGAGTGTTTTCTGTATGAGAAACTTTAATTAATATTTAGAAGAAATCTGCTTATGAAAATAGGAAGATGAAAGAGAATAAATCAGTGCAAGACATGCACAAAAAAAAATTGCCAGAAAAAAACCTCTGTTCTCAAATAGTTGCAATTCGGCAAAAATACAATCAGAAAATCACAGCTCTGCCCCAGGGCTCCTTTCCCTGAATGTATAAAAAGTGCTTTATAAAAAATTGCTTATCATCCTTGCTGATAGTACATCTGAAAACTCTTTTCATTTGTACAGAGCTGTTTTCCACAACTGTTTTTCAGAATTCTTATTGAAAACAGAGGTTTTCCCTGTGTTCTCATCTCAAGGCTAATTGTTATGTTGCTATTGGCTCTCAGATTGTGACTTCATCTCGTTACCTGTCTGCTGGGGAATAAAGAATGTGGCACAGAAATTCATGTGCCTTCAAGCTTGAGTAGTCAAATGTGGCAAGAAGAGTTAGCTTGGGCCGAAACAGGCAGGAAGGACTGTCAGTCATTTCTTTCCCCCTGTATCTCATCCAATACCTGATCACATTTAAATCAAGACAAAATAGCAGTTATGAATCATGACAGAATAGGAGATCTGTTTTGGAATATGTTTTGAAGACATATTTCATCCCTAAACCTACATAAAGAGAATGAAAGAGGAAAACAAGAAGAAAATTAATGTCAAATGCAAACAACCCAAAATAAGTGGTTCTTTAGGAGAACTTGTGTTGTTCCAGAGTGCAGCTGATACACTAGACAATTTTTTTTTATACAAAGGTTACTAACAAGGATGATACACAGCATGGTTAACTATTAAATAGAAATGAAGTTGTTCTGAAAATGTATCTTTTATAGGATAAAATAAATGGAAAGCATCTGGGGGAAAAAAAAAATGTAGTTATAAAGCACTAGGGTTTTATCTAAGTATGCAACACAGCACTGAATCAGCTATATGAACACTTAATATATTCCAGTTCTACTGCTGAACTACAATATATTAAAATATTTTAGATTTCCCCAGGAGTAATAGCAAAGCCCTCTTGAATTTTCTTTCTGAAGCAGAACTGTTGCAATGTATTTGGAAGATCTTTATTTTGTAATCAGAAAAAAAAGTCAGAAATTTGTTTCAAAATAACAAATGCAAACAAACAAAATGAATAAATGTATAAATGTATAACGTTGGGGAAAAAAAGCCAAAAACCCGTTTGTTTTCTACACATTCTCTTTCAATTCCTACTCCAACTCTTAGAAAAGCTACAGTTAGTCCTTAATCAGGTGTGAGAAAGCATGAGAGGGCAGGTGTTTATTCATTTTGTTCACAATACCTTTTAACAGTTTTAATTATTGCACATTGAGCCTTGAGAATAACTTTCAATAGACAGCAAAAATTTGTTTCAAGTCTCTTTCCTCAGTGCACAGTACTTACTTCACTAGTTTCAGTACAGAACCTTCTGATTTCACTCTGTCAGCAACAGTAGTGGGGCTGATATTATCCTGCGCAGGTAACTTGCAGTGGTGCAGTTCAGCACCATATACCCAGCACTGTTTTAGGTTGCTTTTACACACATCATTTATTACTGAATAATGACAAAACATGATGAACTGCAGTGACAAGTAGAATGATCATATTTAATTATGTACAAGAGAAATGACCAAAAATATATATCATACTGATACTATTAATCTTTTAATTCCTACGACAAGTAACTAAATGCCATTTATTTAGTCACAATATGTTTTTTGGCAATATGCTAATAAAAAGTCTATGAGAAATAATGTAGAATGAACTCCTCAGAGTTTCTGACAAACTGGTGTTTGTTCTTTTTATTGAATATTTTGATTTTCATATGCAATATTACTTTAGAAAACAACAAATACCAAGAAAAAAATTCGGAGATAAACAAATGTGCTCACAGTATCTGTAAAATGTAGCATAGTTTCTGTTACAGACCTGTAACACCAACATAATTCCAGAAAATATCGCTTGTTTTCTTGATAATTTAACTTTCTTCAGTATTTGAAAATGAAAGATTTATTTAGGAAAATGGTTTTAAACTGAAAGAGAGAAGATTTAGGTTGGACACTGGGTGTAAATTTTTCACTGAAGGGGTAGTGGGGTGCTGGAAAGGGCTTCCTGGGGAAGCTGTGGATGCCCCATCCCTGGAGATGCTCAAGGCCAGGTTAGATGGAGACCTGGGCTGACTGACCTAGTGCTTGATTTAGTGGTTAGCAATCCTTTACAAGGCAGGGAGGTTGGAACTAAGTCATCTTGGAGGTCCTTTCCAATCCAAGCCATTCTGAACTTCTGGGTCTTAAGAGATCTATCTGGTTGAGACTGTTCAGTCGTTATTTTCACTGAAGTAAGCCAAGACCTAGACATGCAAGGCTGGTATAAGAAGGTATAAGAAGAAATGCTGATGGGGAAGAAAAATAACACAAATACTCTTTATCTAAAATGACTGTTTTTCATCTGTGGGCAGTGAAGACATTTCAGTTGTGAAGCTTTTTTTCCTGCTTGATTATTAGCAATGATGAGTTACAGAATTAATAGTGTTGCTCATTTGATAGCAGGAAGCTGTGATGACTCTTCTTATCATTACCATCAAAACTAATCAGCAAAGCTGCTATTGTCATGTGGTACATGACCATGACTGAGAAAACTAATGGATGAAAACTGGAAGAGAATACACTAAATTAATTTTCTCATTTCCCCTATTGCTTTCCTCTCAGAGACAGGGTAGCATCTATGCAAAAGTATGTCACAGAAGCACAGTTATTTAGCAGAAGAAAATAAAGTAGTTTGTTCTCTTCACTTCTAGTGAAGTACAAATATGAATGAAAACAAGCCGAAAGGAATTTCTATAGAAACTAATAAAATTTTATGATTGAAGTTCATTCATAGACTTTCTCTGTTTTCTTTTACAAAGCATGATGACACAGAAGGCAAGACGGTCTTCTTTTTCTTTTCAAAAGCGTGAAGAAAGCCAAGAAGAGATAATTTCAAAACACCTTGTAAGTCCCATATTCTGTTTTATCCCTAAATAAAATATCTCAATAGATGGATAAAGGGAAAATATTTCTATGAATCTTTGAATTTTATAAAAAATAATGGTGTTCAACCAATTTCACAGCAACAATTTATAGCAATATATTATTCTATAAAGAACATATGGGTATATATCAGAGAGTAGATTTCTGATTTGAGGAATATCAGTAAGAGTAGACATTAATTAGATATAGAGAAGTAAAGGAGAAAATCAGCAATTTCTTCCATTCTGATATGTTTGGTCTCCTCCCCACTCGACCTGTTTGCAGAATAGATGGCTATTCAGCATTTTTCCACTGTTCTTTTTTTTTCTTTTTTTTTTTTTTTTTTTCTATAGCTCTATATGATAAATGCCAAGATCATTTGTTTCCTGAAATGATTTTAGATTTTGTTAGCAACTTAACTTCAAGGCAAACACAAGGAAACTGAAGGGCTCAGGCGAGAGATGGTAGGTTTTGCTCCTGACATAAGCTGACTTTAAGCAGTGAAAATAGAACTGAAATAGACCCATCAAAATAAAAAATAATAAAAAATAAAAAAAAAGAGACAGAGAAATAATAATATAATAATAATGTGTAATTCAGGTACCATTTACAGTACGAAGGAATAGCCTGTGAGAAAATAAAAAGCAGAGATACCAGCACTACTGCTAAATGGAAGACACAAATGTAGCAAAAATATCAGTTAAGACCTATTCCATCAATAATATTTTTATTGGAAACCAGCGTAACATAAATAGTTTGAGTATCCTTAATTTTCTGTAGATTAACACTAATATGGTAGAATTGATTAAAATGGATAAAAATAATTTAAGAAACACAGTACTGTGGGTGTTCAACCACTCACAGTATTTGGGGTGTTATTTTCAATATTTTTTTTATATACCATCTTCAAAACATTATTTTCATCAGTAGAAAGACTATATGTATATACACACCAGAGCAGAAAAAGGTAAAAATAAAAACATATACCTCTGTAGCAAAACATGCAAAGAAGAGTATCTGTGGGAAATCTTTATATGCAATGAATAGACAGAATTCCACTGAATTCTTTGGAATAGTTTATTCCATTTCAAACACAACTTAAGAAAATACGCTGTTGCTCGTGCTGCACACACTTAGTTTCTTTGCTTCTTTTGTTCTGCTTCTGGATTAAATGCCATTGTGGCACAAATATTCTTATCGAACCTAACCCACACTTGAGCCTCTTCTGTGAAATAAGAAAGGTAAGTTGAAATCTTAATCAAGTTAATGCGAACAGTGCTCTGAACATGTCACCTGCATCACACAGGGAGCAAACGTTTTCTCCTTTGACCAATACATAATTATTATGGAATTCAGCAAATTCTTACCTTTCTCGCTTTGAATCACCTCTCAGATTAATATCAGATCACGTGATCATTCTTTTGCCAATTTTAAGGATTTAAAAAATACATATTTCAACTGAAATGTGATGATAATCCAACTACTGTATGCTGTTTTCTCTTTATTCTTCTCCCTTTATCCTGCATTCAAACTTCTAAGTATGCTCTTGTGTGTAAGTTGTGACACAGTGTGGGTTTGGTAATGTCCTGTTAGCATGTTTGATGATTGAATATCTGTGGGAAGACATTTTACTTTTTTGCCTGTGTTCTTTAATTCTTTGGGCTAAATGAGTATTGTTGTGCACAATATACAAAGTAAACTACGCAAACTGAGATTTTATTTGTCTTAGTATTATGCTGTTTTAGAAATAGAAAAATGATTTTACAAAATATTAAAAATAAAGTCACTCTGTTTTCAATTTTTTTCAAAGAAAAACAACTTTTATTGTTTTATTTTTGGAAAAATATACTGAAAATTTCAATATGAATACAGTTCAGTGAAAAATTTCTAGCATAATAAAAATTCAATCCTTTTTCATTCCCCTTCCCTCACCTTTTTAAATAGAGTAGGAAATTGTTACAGACCATTGTATGCTATTAATACATTAATTGATTCTTATTTGTGAAATGTACACATTGACAGAAGCAGGCATATATTGATATCTAGCATTACATTTAAAATAGTGTGATTTTTGTTATTTCCCTCTATTGACTCACCCCATTTTACTATGAATGAAAAAAAAAGGATTATAAATATGTATGCATCTAAGATATTTCCCATATAAAAAAGAAATCTCTGATGAGATAACAAAAGATAATTTATCCTAACACTTAAATTAATTATTCTTTGATGTCAGTGAAATAATCTGAATGCCTTTTCTTCCCTGGGGCTTCATTTTCTTTTCTGAGTGTGTTGCTTCAATATTATTTAATCCAGTACAGTTCTAGTGAAACTGGATGCTATTCTGTAATAGTCAATATTCTCTCCAGTCTTCAGTGCTGAACTGTGACTCTGCAGCAGGACTTAAAATATGAGATTTATTGTGTGAGTACTAATTCTGGTGACGTTTTTAATAATAATAATTTAAAAAAATAGTAAAAAAAAAGAAAAAAAAAGACTGATAAATATGTTTCAGTCAGAATAAGTTACATCCTGTAAATACATTAAAAATGTATTAATTTCAAATTTCTTACTATGGATAAGCTAAAATTAGAATATATTATCATTACTAAAGCAGATTTTTTTTTTTTGTCTTCCAGCAGAGAGGAAAAAACGTATTAAAATGGTCTCAATTTAGAAAGAAACTGTTACACACATTTTCCTTATTTTTATGAGAGCATGACTATCTTTCTTGATTCGTCAGTGTTGAACATAGTTGGAATTTTGATATTGCTTCTAGAGGGAACAGATTTAGAGTAATTTATATATGCATGATAAAAGGACTAGTAATTAGAGCTTTGCAGAAGCATGCATAGTGCTTGCCAAAGTCACAAATTGGTGCATAACTCAGGTCTAAATTTTGTTTGCTCATTTGACCTTGTATGAGGAAACCTATTATGACAGGTGAGTGAACAAATGTTTTCCACATTTATCTTCAAGAATGAATTTGGATGTGAATGTCTGCAAACTTTTCACGTAAGTAAATCTAATTCTGATGTATAATAATTATACATAATAATAATTAAAAAGAAACGGAACGGGGTAAAGGAAAAAAAGGTATTTAAGATATTCTCAAAGTAGTTCAATTTAAGGAACTATGACTTTTATCCTCCTAATGAGCTAGGAGGGACATTTTTCAACTGTGGACCATGGCCAAGAGAATCCTTGACAGACAACCACTGGGTTCTTGGCATGTCCTTGTAGCATAAGGTGCCTCTTCTCAGTTGAGGATGGTACTCCTCATTCCATCCTTTCTGCCTTGTATAATGATAAATTACCACTAATCTACCATCTGTTAGATCTTCTGCTGCTTGAGAATGCTTGTCTAGGTAAGTGAAACAAAAACTGTGCTTGCAGATGCACAGGTCAATGAACTCATCTCCCAGAAATGTTCAGGAGAGGATAGATCTGCTTTCACGGATCATGGTCTGGCACTAGGCAAAGGCAAGATTGTGGACCCATTTGGAAGACCTCCCACAGTAGTGGTGGTAGGACAGTGAGCATTCAGAATTCCAAATGAAAAGTCATCAATGTGTATTAGAATAGCTGATTTACAAGTAAGTATTGGATATCATCATGGTGCACTCCTTGAGAAAACAGTGGACTGCGATGATTAAGACATACTATTCTTCTGTACGTTTAGAAGAAAAACTGAACAGAATACAGCAGCTATTTTCTAGAATGAACAAAACTTACTCATTCCACTTCTGACTGTAATCACTCACCTTGTCCCTTCATCTGCTCAGTCTTTATGGCATAGTCCTTTTATGCTCTGTTCTTATAGCAGTTTCCTTTTTATTATGAAATTTCAATCCAAATGCTTCAGAGATACTTCAGAAACATTTGTTACGGGCAGTCCATGATTGCAGTCAGAATGATTCAGCTGGGAGAGACCTTCAAAAATCATCTAGTCTGAGTGCCAGACCGGGCTAACAAAAAAGTTAGAGAATATTATTAAAGACATTATCCATTAGCCTGTCTTAGTGACAGGCCTAGGATAGCAACTACCTCTTCAGGAAATCTGTTCTAGAGTTTGGCTACTCTCACAATAAATAAATGTTTCCTTCTTCCAGACTGAACAGTGCAGCTGTATGTCATTTCCACATGTTCTGACATCAGTAGGCACTGAGAAGAGACCAGCATCTCCTTCTCCATTTCCCTTATTCAGAAAGTTGCAGAGAGCAATGAGGTCATCTTTCAGCCTCTTCTTCTCCATGTCTGTGCATTTCTGAATCACATTTTATCCTTGATGCCATGGAAAACCACTAACACTGTGATGCCATGAAAAAGTCCAAATTTTACTGTAGTTCTCATCCCACTCACCTGGGTTTAGTGGTGCAGGTTCCAATCAGAGCTAGGTATAAGTGCTTTTTTTTAACCTTCTGCAAGTATGAATATATATAAAGTAGCTTAAGAAAAAAATGTTAGTGTTTCTGAGGTTAGCAAATGAATTTTCATTATTGAAAATTAATTATTTACCTGAACACCCAGTCTTTCCTTTTCATCTTCTCCATCATTTTTACTTCTGGGTCTGCACATTTCATAGCACAGCCCTTCATTTCTGTTCTTCGCTTTCTCCAAATACTGTGCTATCTTTCTTCTGCTTCTACTTTCACTGTAAGTGTATCTTTCCTTTGGGTTTCACTCTTTTCTTATGCCTTTCCATTCTTTCTTTCCTTCTTGATAGTTACATGACTACAGAGAGACAGAAATACAGCAACCCTCTTCATTTTCTGTCCCAATGGTATTTATTTATTTATACTATTTTTTGCTAGATTTAACTAGCGTACACAGAGCAGAAGTCAGAAAAAAACTATTTCTTGATGCACAGGTGAGGATAGCTTGAAGGATGTTTAAAGTTGAACCATGATGGAGCAGTGCAGAGCTGCTGAATTCTATATCATTATTCCCATCCTGAATAGCCGAGGACTCCTTGCCTTGGTGCAGTAATATCAATCACTTACAAATTAGGAAGCAGAATACCAGTAAAAGTGAAGAGCAAGAAGAACTTTCTAAACTATTAAGACTTTCCTCATAATACCTGTGATTTCTAAATCTGCAAATCATTATGATGTAAGATATATAAATATCTGCTATTTAAGTGTTCTGGAAGACAGACAGAATATATAAAATAGAAAGAATTAAGGAATATCTGCATTATCCAAATGCTTCAGCAGCAATAAAAGCTTTTTGTTGTTGTTATTGAGATTGCTTTCCTACTTCCAGTTTGCAAACTACATGTTTGAGTTTACAAGTATTCAGTTTTCATCTCTCTTGTAAAACATGTATATAGTACATACTTCCATTATATAATAATTAAAAGATAATTAGTTTTGATCTTTCAGATTAACTTATTGTGATAGGGCAATGAATTATGAAAAGTGGACCTTAAAAGAATGTTTTGATATCTAGAGTTCTGATATTCTTGGTATGGCTTATAGATAACTAAAGCTCATTTTCTTCTAATATCACTATCACACTGTAGATATCTTATTTGTTGTTTCTACTATGGATAATGTGTTCAGAGGGACTACAGACAAGGTACCACAGAAATGTTCAAAAGACTTCAGACAATAAAAATGTCTAAATGACAGAAACACCTGGTCATTTGAAAGTCAAATCTTCCTTTCCAAAGTACAGTAATTTGAAAAACTTTTTTTAACATAAGGTACTGCAATACCTCATGCTCTTCAAATATTTCCTGCAATTAAAACCAAAGTATTTCTTTTTCTTTTTTTTTCCCGCAACCTTTTTTGTTTCCTATCTTGATTTCTATCCTGTTACCATATTAATTTTTAAATTCAGTCTAGTTTGAAGTTAATTTAGTCTAGTTTGAAATCAAATAAATTTGACTAAAATGCTGCAGTAAATCTTATACATGTGAGATTCGGATACTCAGAATAAAGTAATTATCAACTTTGCATAATTTCACTGACCCGTAAGGAAAACAAAATATTTTCCTCAGATTTGAGGATATCCTTTTTTTGTTTTGTTACTTGATTTGAAATTACTTCATGGAAACTGCATTTTTAGTCCCTCTGACTTTCAACTTTTCCATGGTGATATAGGTTTGATAAATTAAAATAGGATATTTTGCTTATTTGAGGTGTTCAAATGTTCTAACTCCATCATTTATAACAGCTCTAGAAATGCAGCAACTTAGGTTTTAATACAGTACACTCTGACAAAATTACTTTATCAAATGTCAGGTGTTTTTTAATTAATATAATTTCATCAGGAGTGAAAAATAAAATAAAAAATTATTATCTAAGCTTCTGTTTTTTACTTTGATTCTTTAAGATTATGTGTGCTTTTATGCCTATTATTTGTTCTAAAAGTGTCATGTTCCTGGGAAATCTTGAGAGATTTAAAAGTTTAAGTTAATGATGGTTCCGTAGATGAAAAGAGGAAAAGTGAAATAAAATGGGATTTGAAGTATCATTTACACAAATTTAAATTAAATGAAACAATATTTTACTCGTGGTGAAGAACAAGTTTTTTAAATGTTGATTTGTACTTTTAAAGACAGAAGTGATGTGCTCAGGCTGGTGGAAGATACTCAGCTCACTAAAAGTGATTAAAAAAAAGAGATTTAAGACTATAATGCTCACTATGTCTGAAATAGAAAATAGACCATAACATATAACTATCCATTCCTTTTTGCACAGTCTAGTGAAAAACATGTTGTTTCCAGTTGTAATATTTAAGTAGAAGATGTAAGCAGGGGGGAACTATGCAGCCTAATGCTGACATTCATAATTCTTATCCCCAAAATCTCAGAATAAAAACTATTATCAAAGTGAGTGGCAAAACACAAGAAATATGCCTAGATTCGGTAATGCCCTAGGACAGAAGTAAAACTAGGCACTGATTTTGAAAAAGTTTTGCCATCCTGAAAATTAGTAGTAATAGCAGCATTTTCTTGTATACATCCATTCACATCATACTTGAGTGTCTGGCATTCTATGTTAGTCAGGAAAGTATAACATAAAATAAAATGAGGAAGTAGTTTGCCACTAACATGTTTAACAAAAGATTTGGAGTTTTAAAAGTAGGTAACAAACAGATTTAGGCATACTATTAATTCTGTGTCTACTATATTTAATGAAAAAGGGAAAGCTAGTTCTCTTTTTCCAGTATGTCCAAAGTCAACATTGGGAATTGGTTTCTTTTTTAATAGAGTTGAGCAGAATTTCAAGACAAGTACATGTTTTGCAAATGGCTTCAAGACTTTACAGTTTAGGAAGCATTTTGTGGTTGAAATCAAAGGCAGTGAACCATGAACTGAACTTAGAAAGCAAGATGAATTAGCCTTGACAGGGTGGGAAATGTCCATCATTTTATATCCCAAAGACATTCGTAAATTTCTAGTCTGTAAAATACAAAAGGGACAATAACTGATGCCAGGTTGTGCAGAAGTGTCAGAGCATTTCCTTTGCATCCATAGATCTCTGTGATTTGCTTGGAGACAGGGGGCGCATCCTAGATCTACTGGCTCAGTAGATATCTTCATAGAAATTGATTCCAACTCTGCCCCAAGACTGCTTATAATGTGAACCAAAGTTTACTTTGTGAGTAAGTTTTGATAAATGGGAATGAGGAGATTTTCTTTTAAAATACGTCCTTATCCAAATGAAAATACTAACATAAACAGACCTTAGAAGTACCGAGTTACTTCGTGCTCTCTGCACTGTTTTCTGAACTATATTCTCATTGTGTGCATCCTGTCTCCTCCTCTTTTCTGGTGCATCCTTTTTTTTTTTTTTTTTTTCTTCAATATTCCCTCTGTTCAGTTAATACAGGCACAAATAACTTCACTGTTTCTCTTGTGTCTGTGATTAACAGTCTCTTTTCTTCTGTAGCTCCTGCCATCCTCCTGACTCAGTTTTGTCCATTCTGGATCACTCACTTTTAGCTACACTATTATGCATAACCTCACTTCACACAAGTGAATGATATTCATTCTCTTTTTCTGAGGAATGACTGAGAACTAGATTCTGCAACAGAATTATGACAGCTGAGGACTCATATTCACAAATTAGTGAAGAAAAAACAAGTTATATTGCCAGGTACTCCTTAGTTATATTTTTTTGTGAATCTTTGAGAAAAACAAGTGTACATTCCTGGGGGGAAAAAAAAAAAAAAAAAAAAAAAGAAGTTTGAAACAATGTGTTCCAAAATACCGGTGAAATGCATTGGTATCTTTCACAGTCTGTGATAATAAATAATTGAAAGTAAGTTGTATAATCTGACATTGAAAACTGGCAGCCAAGAAGTAAATAATAACCATGTATATCAATATGTCATAATTATACCTATACAATAGGTAGATGTAGAAATATGTACTGGGTGTCTAAATAAGTAGCCTTCTAGGTTCCTGGACTAGAAAGTGTACTTACACTTTGTCAAATAGGATATGATACAAAATGATTTCCGTGTTTTCATGCTTTCAATTTTACAGTACAGAAACTGCTCTGAAACTGATTGCTAAAATTGTGGAGGTATATAACAATCCCAGAAGTAAAAGCAATACAGTTTTGTTCATTTTTATATTTTTTTTTAATTTTTTTTTTCATTTAAGAACTATTCTGGTTTACTTTTTTTGAGTCAGATCACATTTGTTTTACAAGTTTCTATATTATCTCCGAGGAAAAACTAAAATAAATAAAAGTTAAAATTTTCAAATCCCATTGGGAAGGAGAAAAGTACTAGTATGTCTTAAGTTGATTTTCTTAACAGATGAAAAAAAAAATAACAGTCATCTACTTTAGCTCTACTGCAGCTGTTCCTGTGAAATTAAGTGGATAGTGTCCTTCTCCTTTCTTATGAAAGCAACATTAGGAAAATTTGAAATATTCAAATTATAGATGTAAAAGAATAAATTTGACAGTTGTATAAAGATGTATGACACTGTGTATCTCAGAACAATTCAATTGCCCTGTTAATTTTTGTACTTTTAGGAAGAGCAGAGGTGACAGTAGTTTTCTTCAAGATCAAATATGTAGGCCACTAAACTATGCAAGGTGGCATCAAAACCAAATAATTCCAGGGGACTCGTAAAGACGAGGCAAACAGAGAACTATCCTCAGTTTAGTATAAATCCACAAACTGGGACTTGTGATTATCTATTCCTCCAGGATTACTTGAGGGCTTCACATTATTAAATGTTAATTCCAGTTTCAGAAGAATTTATAGAATTTGCTGAATTACATCAAACTACAGTGATTTCATTAACCAAAATTATCTGCATTTTCTGTTTTGTAGTTGGTATTGTCCTTCACAAGATCCTTATTGAAAAGATTTTTACATTTCTTACTGTCCATGTCTTAGTAAACTGCTGAGTGCCAAGAAAAATGTTTGTAAACCAGCTATGTGAGCACAGTTAGCAATATATTACCATATTTTAATCTGTACTGGTCCCTAGATAGATGACAGCCTTCAATAGGAACTGTCCTCCACAAAAAAAAACTTTACACACAAGTTCTAGATGGTGTATTCGTAACAGGAGATGAAGAATATTTGATGCCTGATAGAACTGTCAGCTACCCAAAGCTCCAGCAGTTAGAGCGTTTGGTTGTCTTTAGTTATGTGCTGCAGGTTTGAGAGCTGCTGGCTGTTATTCCATGTGTCCTTGGCATATATTTATATCCATAGACTCAGCAAGAAAAGGTAAGTATCTTTGTACTTAATGTTTATTGAAGCAGTAATTTATGGAGCTGTTGCAAATGAAATAAAATATTTTAACTATATGCATGTTCACCTGATCTGCATTTAGATCCCAAGATCCAAGCAACTCTGACAAATACCATTTTTTATGTCTTAAGGGCCAGTGGTTACTGGAACACAGCATCTAGGAACACAGTTCTAGGGACCTTCCTTTTCCACTCCTCTGCATCAGGAAAGCAGATTTTGAGCATTATCCCTGTCTGTTGGCCTCTACATACAAGATGCATCTCCAGATGGGACGTGTGCCTCATTTCTATTTTCATTATTCCCTATTTATCAAGTTTGGCACCTTGTCTTTCTTGGAATTAAATGATTTGAAAGTTTCTTTAGTCATTTACAGACACAAGAACACATTTCACTTTGCTGTATTTTCTACCATCGCAGCACTATATTCTGGCAAAACTAGGGCATCTTGGGATCTAATTTTGTATTTCTCAATACCCAGAGGAGTACTGTAGATTATATTCAAATCTAAACCCATATGATATAGCGTTATGACACAATGCCTTTTTTCAAAATCCCATTATAAACTAATTATCTCTACTGATTTCATTTGACTAGTCCCTGTTAAAATCTATCCTTTGCAAATTTGTTTTTTTTTCTTCTGTTGATCAATCTACATAGAAATCTGTCACATTAACTTCATATCTCACTATATCATATCATTTGGTATTTCTGCCTGTCAAAGAAACCATGCATATCTAATTCCTATTTATTTTACACTCTTATCCCTTCAGTTTCTTTGCTACTGCTTTTAGGGACTCTTGAAAGTACAAACTCCATTAAAAATGTTTTGTCAGTATCCTGAAACGTGCAAATTCCATTCTAGTTTCTGAAGTGGGGTATACAGTAACTGAAGTGTAGAAAGCACTCTGCAACAACTCTCCATCAAATTCAGCTTGTTGCTTTTACAAAATAACCACCAGTGCAGGAAACTAGAGTGTGATCCTCAGTATCTAAAGCTTCTGTGAGCTTTGACTTAACTGTTGTTTAAACATTTTTGTTACAATGTAATATCATTTTTAAGCATGAAACTGGTAATTACATTTATTTCTATAGATATTAGAAAGAAATATCTTTATCAGGTGGGAGCCAATGCACAAATATACCGTAAATTCCTGTCATTAAAGGCTAGCTGTGCCAGGCATCTATTAGTTTGCTCTGATGACAGACCTTTTGTAAAAGGTTTAAGAAATGCAAATGTTTTAGGTTATTTTTGCTGTTGTTGTTTTAATGATACAGCACAATTGAAATCGTGTACCTAAACAAGAATTAAAATTATGAATAATGACATATTTGTATTTGAGAAAACTTGGTGTGCAATATCACGATGGACTAACTTAGCTTATCTTTGATTCACAAACAATAGAGAAAAGGAACAAATACTGACAGTGAATGATAGCAGAGTAACAAGAGAACCCGGCTCAAAGCTGACACTTCCCACTAAGACAAGCACCAAGTCAAACTACAACTGTTGGACTGGCACAAAGTGCAGGCAGCATAGAGATGAAGGCATGAGGATTACAAATTGTTATGTAAATACTGTTATGTAAATATTTCTTTAGAGGAACATTCTGGGTACTAAAAACTGCAAGGAAAATGACAGATGAAAAATGCTCCCTCAGTCATGCAGCAGAGAACACATCTGGGGTTAAACAGAACTGTTGTGACAGCAAACAAAAACAAAAACAACAAACAACCAAGTAAAGCATAGAAATTCATCTTTATCACTTAGGGAAAATAGATGAAATAGAGATAAGACATACAGAATGATGAGTAAGTACTGTGAGTTGGTACAGATAAAAGCATGACATGAGACATGACAAGCTGAGAAAGTGGTCTCTAGAAATTAGTTATTGCTTTAAAATAAAGCATATTTAAAGTTCACAGTATTTTTTTGTGCCATGTTTTGGCAGTGGGGGAGAAAGATAACTAGTTGCTAGCCTAAGGATAAGTCTGTTCTAAGTCTGGATTTCCTTTACTATCAAACTAGGAATTTGGGTAATGGGACTACCCTGAAGCATCTAGATAAACTCTAATTCCTGATAAGAGGTAGGAGTGGAAAAAAAAATTATGCTTTCAGTACCCGAGAGTAGGAAACAAAAAGATGTCATCTGTTTTGTTTCTCATTTACCTAAGTGGATATTCAAGAAATGACTAGAACTGGCTGGAAATATCTTGTTATTTTTTGTGGGAAAGGGGCAGAAAATAAAGCTGGGAAAATGTACATATTGTAAACATCTGTCAATTTTCAATTGAAAAACATCAAATGTAGCTAATTTATTACATGCTTATTCTACATTTCAGTTATTGCAGTACTAACGTATATTCTCATTAATTACCTTTGCAGTTCATTTGGCTTCTGACAAAACTCTTTGTCTGATCTGGATTTTGTGATTGGATTGCAACAATGAGGGCAGCTCCAAAAGTAATGCCTCCTATTTTATTATGGTAGCCCATGATATCAGAGGCAAATGTTGGTGTTGTGACAGTAAAGGGGCAGTCCGACAACATGGTGTCTGACATAGAAGTGTGGATGAAGGAAAAGTATGGAACTGAATTCCTCCATGAAGAAAAACCCACCCACTAATACTCACTGACACTTGCCAAATGTTTGTGGAGACCAAACAGTGGATGTGAGCACAGTGAAGTGTACATTTCAGCAATGGTGACAGTGATGTGAAAGACAAGACGTGTTCCAAACGGCTGCACAGATTTTTAATCATTGGAGAAAACACAGAGCTAATGGTGGAGGCATTACTTTTGGAGGAACCTACAAATGTCACTCCTGTGTGAGCTGGGTTTTTGGATAAACTAGTCTGAAAGGGCCATAAAAAAATGAAAGCATAACTTTCAAAAACATAACTAACAGAGTGACAGCCTTGGTGGCCATAGCTGAACAACAAACAAAATATTTTGAATCAAAACTGCAACTCAAAGTGATATGTTGTTTATTACACTACAGCTCAAGCAAGTTATTTAAACATTTCCAAATCCCTCCCTTATTTTTCATTTGCTTCAATAAAAGGTCAATATCTTACTTATTTTGAGGTGATGAGAAATATTTTTAAACATTACGATATTAAATGCATAATATCATAATTTCTAGTGGGATGAAAATCCCAGTTTTACCAGCTGCTAATGGTCTCTGGAGAGATTCAGGCTGATGAGATTTGTGATGTCAAACAGCTGTAGACAAAAATATGAGAAACAGTTGACACTAATTAAATAATACAGATGTATATCTACAAATTTGAGACAAGCACAAAATAATCATTGTATTCTCTTGTACAATTTCTATGTGATATAAAATGCTATTTAATTATCATACTTCTAAGTGCAAATAGAAACAAACTAATCTGCAGATTTATATGTCAGACAGCAAAGAATGAAAACAACACAATATTTAATTAGCAAGAAACTTCTGAAGCTTTTTTTTTAATGTGAAATCCATAACTGCAAAAAAGGTTATTTATTGAGTTCACCCAGTAATTTAAGGTGAACGCTCACAGAAATGACACAATTATAGCCTCTTTTCTTGTGTATGAATTATCTATCTCTAAGCAAGCTGTGAAATTTCAGTTTACCTGTAATTAAACATATTTTCTGAACAATTCTAAATCTGCAGTTTATTTGCAAAAGCTTTATATACAAATTGAATATTCAAAATTCAAGCTGCTTGATTAAGTCAATAGGCACATAATATGTTTCTATCTCAGAAGCTTGGTTTTCATATCAAAAATCTGATATGAATCATTCAGAATTTGCTTTTTGCAAATACTCTTCAATAATACACTCAAAGTTCATCAAACCTTATTGTTACTACCTCCACTCAATAGAATAATTACAGAAAGCAAACAATATCCAGCCAAAATTACTAAAATGTCTATGTACCTTTTCAGTGGAGGGAAATCTGAGTGACAAAATGAATTTAATAGCATAAAAGAACAAACTATATTTGCTCACTGAACTTTTGAAGGAAGAATGATCTTAACATATCTGCAATACATGTAAATCCCCTCCACATATATGAGTAACTTATATTGCTACTCCTACATATTTTTCTTAGAAAACTTGTCGTTTACCTGAATTTTAAATATGAAGTGAAAGTGTATTTACTTGTGGAGGCTGGATTTATTAGATTTTCTGAATCATTTTTAACCTTAGTTTGGAAGATATATTTCTCAGCTGCTAAGCTACACGTTAATAGGGGAAG
This sequence comes from Centrocercus urophasianus, assembly GCF_019232065.1. Lineage (NCBI taxonomy): Eukaryota > Metazoa > Chordata > Aves > Galliformes > Phasianidae > Centrocercus > Centrocercus urophasianus. Next base: position 50,749,567 of record NW_024884364.1, on the reverse strand, counting down.
CTGCTTACCTAAGCTCTTTTTCAGTGCTACAGAGAATACTAAAAGAACAATTAAACCATTGCTTTGGTGGGATACAGATGCATACAGATAATAAATATAAGGAGTTTATTCTCATGTCTTCATTGTCTTACTTTCTTTCCTTTTATTGGTAGCTTTATAGAACTAGAAAAGCCACAAAAGCTCAGTGCTAACTTAATGGTGTGACCTCTGGTATTTTAATATTCGTGTATTGTGTATCAAGGCATCATTTACATAAGATAATGAAGTGGAGATGGGGCAGAAAATGTACGCCTGAAAGACTTTCTATAAAAAAAAGGATGAACACGTAGTTCTTTGCACAAAGCATTAGAAAATACTGTGATATTTATTATTAAAAATGCTGCTGAAAAGTTTATACATATGTGTCCAGCCATATATATCTTCTATCATTACTTAAGGCAAAAAAACAAAAGATCGCAAAACAATAACAGAAGAAACCATTAAACCCTGCGTGCCTCGTAAGGTCAAGAATATAAGCCTGGGAAAGTACTTTTGTTTTTCTTTTACAGTTTTCAAAGTATATTTTGTTATTATTATTATAGAATTCTAATAAGACCCTATAAATCTGTTCCCTCTATAAATCATATGTCAGTCCAGATGTACTGAATTATTAAATCAACTTGATTGCAATTACTTTTAAAAGCTAAAATCATTCACTTACAGGAACTTTTTTTTTTAACCCAAATGTCACAAGCCTGACACAGTACTGTACATATTGCTAGCAGAAGACAATTGGAAGTACTAAACAAATACTGTAATTCACATTACAAACATACCCAACTGATTATGATGCCAAGCATCAATACCTTTTTTCTTTTTTCTTTTTTCTTTTTTTTTTTTAACTATTTTCTTTTTTTTTCTTTTTTTTTTCTTTTTTTAATATTATTATTTTAAGAGATATGAACTGCTTCATCTCAGCTGAGGCATCACATAGGTGGTGGAAATGGTCTGGTCTAGAGTAAGCATTAATCAATATTATGTGATGGATCAGTGAAAAAGGCAGTTTTCCATTTGCTACGACTTGTACTTTGGGCTTGTTGCTTCATCGTATTCCAACCTGAGCATCCAGGTCAGGTAATAGTACATTTATTACAGGTAAGGGATTATATCAGCCACATGTTGTATTTTTTGTTGAATAATTAACTTTCCTTTTATTTCTTTCCTTCAGAATCTGCTTTACTGCATGCTATAACAAGGAGTTGTATTGACTTCAGTGAATCATTTTGTCACCTTTATTCACCATAAGGACTATTCCAAGATGTCTTATTAAAATAAAAAAAAAAAAAAAAAAAAAAAAAAAAAAAAAAAAAAAAGTATTGAAAACAAAAAGAGGTACAAGGCATCCTGTGTTAGATTACTATGGGACATATGGTATTGATGCAGCTTAGTCATGAATTTATAATACAAAATACATCTGGGATAACCATGTTCAAGTGCAGACCAATTTTGTTCAAATATCTTTGGTTATGATCTCTTGATGACGCAGTAAATTTCTAAGACAAAATGCAAAGCAATCTTCATCTGCGAGAACTTATTTTTAGCTTTTCACATTCAATTCAGTTGTTTGAATCAAATTGCTAAGTTCCTTGTTTGATAGCACTGCAAGGCTCTTCCAGGTGAAGGAAGGGCAGAAGGGAATAATCAGCCAGGAGTTTTGACTTTCCTGACAATAATATTATCTAGAATTTGAAATTACATTCAGATGCATCACATCTGATGACTTTGCTTCTATTTCCATAATTTTCACTAACAATGGCACTGCTGTGTAATAAAGCAGCAAAGTATGTTCTGACAGGAAGATTCTTTCCTCAAGTGCAAAACAGAATACTGGGCAGAGAAGTTCTTTCAAATTTCACTTTTTCTTTAGTTTAGCAAAGCTGAGGAGGTATTTTCTCATCTGAGATCCCTCTGCAACTGCTGGTGAATATAGAGCTATGTTTGCTCAGAAAATGCTAACATAAACAGGGTCTTTTGTTGCTATTTTCAGGGCACGAGACTCTTCCTCATTTATCTCAATAACCAAGAACTACAAACTGGACTTTTGAACATATACTACTGGATGTCTCTTCATTCAATAAGCTTATGATATAGTAATTGTTTTTTGTTTGTTTGTTTGTTTTGTATTATTTTCCATTTTCATATCCATTGCTGTGTTGCAATTTAACAAAAGCTAACACAAAATTAAATTATTAAAAAAAAAAAATGTTTCAGAAAAGAACAGCAATCTCCTATGAATACTTTAACATGCACTAGTGTAACCTGTAAGAGAAAATATGCAGGTCACACAGACAACTTTATCCTCTGCATGACACCATGGCCTCATATAAATGAAATGTTAGAAAAACCTCATGTTTTTTGTTTACCACTAGTAATTAAGAAGAAAATCCTCCTTTGGCCTTGGAGGAAAGAGAGGTGATATGACTAATGTATATACACATAGGTCACAACTGAATGCACAACCTTTCTAAAAGCTCTTTTCAAACTGAAAACATCAATAAAAGCTTTTTTTTTTTTTTTTTTTTTTTTTTTTTTTTTTTTTTGTAGTTGTTTTTAAACGCACATCTATGTACATTTTTACAAAGTTTCTTTAAATATAGTTCAGGCTGGCAAGTCACCTCTGTGCACAGAACTATACGTATTTTACTGCATAGTCAGTCCTCCTCTTTTTTTTTTTTTCCATTTTTGTTATTAATAATAAAATTCTATTTCCCCCATCTGGATTACAGCTTCATATGCTGGGTAAAAGCCCATGATGATGTCTTTGTTTCAACAAGGGCCATTCATCGTATGGCACATAAAGATTTTTTTATTTATTAAAAAGAAACCAAACAAAAAAACCAAAACCAAAGACAAAACCAAAAACAAAAAACCAAAACCAAAACATTTGTACAGTCAGTGGCTCTGTGTTCCAGAAGAGTCTGCTTTGCTTGATATGCTCAAAACATCATTTTAAGTGACTTCTTCTGGCCTCAACTTTCAATTAAAGGGGTTGAGATCTTAAAGCAGTATTGTAACAGCAATGTACACTTTTCACATTTCACAGGGTTTATAGTTGATCTTTAACATCAGAGAGTTTCTTTGGGAAGGAACAGTAAGAAAATAATGTCTGTCCTTCTCTTTTACTTGTTTTTACTTAAGATTTGGACAAGGTGTTCAATGAATGGTATTATAACTTTTTCCTCTTCTTTTTTTTTTTCTTTTTTTTTCTCTTTCTTCCAGGTGGCTTGTGAGGGGGAAGGGCTGAGCTATACCCTAGTAGTTGAATGTCCATGGGGCAAATTCGTACTGTTTTGTCCTCCACTGAAGGTGTTGAAAGTATGCAAAGGCTGCATTCCTGTTAATGTATTTGGGATCATGGTTATGGTGTTGGGAGTCATGAGTGGAATGTCGTCTGGAGACCTTCTCAAAGTAAGCGTGTAGTCAGGTGGACAGGTTAGTCTCAGCGTGTCATGGGCCTGCAGTGATTCACACTCATGGTCATGTTCCAGCTGTTTCATCTGCAATGACATGATCTCTTCATTTTGTATGTGTGCGATATCATTGGTTGTGTTCCTCTGGGGGCTAGGGCGCCTGTGAGTCTCGTGACGCCGCTTGTCTTTCTTGTAATATAATGCAGCAAATGCTAAAATATTGAGGAACAGCAAGGATGCTCCCACAGCAATGGTGACGCTCAGCTCAGTAGAGTAATCTCTCTTGTTTTCTATCAGAACTGTTGTATCCTCGGGAGCTGTTTTATGAGTGTCTTTTGAATGTTTGGGATTGTTGGCAGGTGTCATTGCTGGGCGTTTGGTGGCTGGCCACAATTTACCAGGAGAGCGTCGGGTAACATAAGGAAATGATGTCATGTCAGGAGGGGGTACTTTAGTTGTTGTGGAAACATATTGAAAAATTTCATTCAGGTTGTGAAGGTGTGGCACAAGCTCCAACCAGAAAGCAACTTTTGTTGCTCGGTAGTGATCACGAACTCGTGGTTTCAGGCCAATATGCAGATAAAGCTGATCTTTAGGATTGTATTTGGACCAGGCTACTTCTTCAAAGCGGTTTGGTTTTGTGTGGATGAACTTTGTGTCTTGTGGAACTGGCTGGTTTGGATCTCTACAAAAATAAAAAGCAATGTTATAGTCATTTTAGAGCAGCAACAACAATAACAAAATTCTGTCCCTTAGTTAAGGGTTAATCCTCCACTTAACCCAAAAAGAGAAGCTTGGAAAATTTCCCAACATTTACACTGCACGTTATTATGTAAACAAAAGTCTAAATACTTACAGTACAATGTATCTTAGATTCAACAATTCTTTCTTGAATGAAAAAAAAGAAAGGATGTGTTTCAGTTACCAAAACTCATCCAGAGTTTTGTGAGGCAGTCACATACACTAAAGTAGTCTTAGAGAAGTATTAATTATCTTCTCCCATAGTTTGTAAAGGTTTAGGCTCAGTTCTTCTCAAGATTTGACATCAACATTCTCAGTTACTATAATACTACTTCCACTGCTGTAATTAGTCATCTAATCTCTATGAAAATGTTGAAAATACATGCGATCATGAAATTTTATAATGAATGTGTCTTACACAGAGCTTCAAAACACAAGTATCAGGGCTAATACAGGTATTTGGGTACAACATGTCCCTGTGTTCCTTTACCGAGCTATTAATAACCCTTTGTTCAGATATCTACTTTGGGATAAGACTTTGAACTATTTTTCTGCCACAAATCAGTCCATAATTTGCATTTTGCATTAAGTGTTCAGTACACAAGGAACTATATATGGGTTTAGAAGCTGTAGTTTTGTCCCAGCTCCTATGGATAAGACCTACATTAGCTGACAAGTTTTATATTAGTTAACTAAGTAATGGCATTTAAAAGCAATTGCAATTAAATAATTGAATTCAAAAAATGTTATTATCCTTTTTTACTGAACTTAACCCAAATAATTTACTGCAATTATGTATCTTCTATCTTTTCTTCTCATTTATTTCTTTCATAAAGATTCGAAATAAAGACAAGTCTGTAACATAATAGGTATTAAATGTGGTTAACATACACATACCCTTATAATTTTGGCAAGCCTTACTTAGATAAATATAACTTTCTCTGGGCATGAACAAATAAAGAGTTTAAAATAAATCTATTAGTTTACTATTATGACCTACATTAGTTTTAATCCTCTCTAGCCGTAAAGCATATTTTCAGAGACTTTGTGATATATTTTACTGAGAGCATATGATTTATTTTCTGTGCCTTGCTCTGAAAACTTTCCATTCTCCTTTCCATTCCCATATGCATTAGTTTATTTCCAGTGAAAATGATTCTAATATTTTCCTTTTCTTCCAATGTACTGTTATGAATGTTATGGGAATATGAAGAACTACTGTTACATATTTTAAAGCTTTTTTTTTTTTTTTTTTTTTTTTTTTTCATTTCTGTTTCCAAAGGCTCATGAGCACGATTACCAAATTTAGTGCTCCTTTGTTGTTTGTAAATATCTATTCCTTAACTGTTCTCAAAATGGACTGATAATTTGGTTTTAATAATCTTACGATTCTTTCATTCCTCTGTTTACCTGAAATATTTTTTCCTTTTTCAAGTTGAAGAAATAATTCATTTTCTGTGTAATTTAAGTACTTTGTTTTGTTTATGTATGTGGGTTTCCATATTATACTGGATAAAGTATTTCCCATCTCAATAGGATATAAACTAAAAGTTCAAGAATGGTAGCTATTTTTTAGTATTATTATTTTATATAAATTCTGTAAATTCTGAAAATAGTAATTTTTTATTAATTATTCACTATGGCTGAAGCTTGAAAAAAAAAATCAGTTTCCAAGTACTGAGGCATTGGATTTTAATATGCTCATACTTTGAAGGATTCTAACATGCATTGAGGAAGGAAATGAAAGTATTTCTTCTATTCTCAAAGAGCACAGTGAAGGATTTAGCAAATTCAAAAGGGAAGATATTGGCCCAGCACAATATATCTGCCACAGTGCATTTGGGCTCAACACATAAATTCTAAAACAAACAAAAAATCAACATGATTATTAAAATGCAAAGCATTTTTCTTTCAGACACTCAAAATCCTGGAAGAGTTACAGCTAAAACGCCCCTTGCGTTCTTCCCTCTTGCTGTTCTGATTCAGAACAGACTCTCAGACTCACAGACTCTGGAAAGGATCCTACATAAGACGTAAATTAAACTAGCTCATGTAAATGAGTTGTACTTCATTCATAGTAGAGGAGATGAAGAAGTTCAGTAGTTCAGCTAACTATACTTTGTTTCTAATCCCTTCCCTCTTCTCATGAATAGTTTAAGAAAGAGGAAGGAAGAATCTAGGACTCACTGAAAGTAAAAGGAAATTGAACTTTATCAAAACAGAAATCACCAAAATGTTTAGACTTTTTTTTAGTGTCCATACACAAATGATGCAGACAATGATTTTAGCAAGTAACTTTCTGAAATGAAAATTCTTCCTCTAGAAACAGCCTATGAATATATAAATATTAACCTTCCTTTTCTTTCTTGCTGTTCTATTTGGTAACTCCATGTCTCCTTTTTAACTGTCTATTAGGAATACTGATTTATACTGAATCCTCCTCCAAGCACAAGAGGGGAAGCTACAGATACATGAGACTAGTCTTATATACTGGGATTTGTTTACATGGCCATATATTAGCATGAAATACCCCAATAAAACACTGAACAGAAAAAAAAAGCAGTCAGTCGTAAACACGACGACTGCATGTGAGTTGATACTAAACTGTATTGTTGGCATCAATTCTAGGGTTAATCTATAATTGAGTAGATGGTCTTAATATTGTGTAACTGAACTTGGAAGATAGGCACCTAAATAATTTTTTCATAAGAAAATGACTAAATATAGTTCTAGCTAAAGGATCTAATACACAGTAATATAACTTACCACAATCATCCTGTGGATGTAAATAAGAAAATTTTTATTTTGTCCCTCCTTCTATGCTCACTGGTGATATTTCATAACATCATAACTTTACAAGTTATGACATGATGAGTCCTTTCCTGGTGATGTTAAAGAGTTTATCTTATAAATATTTTTTTCCAGTATCCTATTAAAAAAAAAACACGTTTCCAGTATTGTGGATAGCCATAAAATATAGATGTACAAAGCCTGCTCCAAAAGTAATGCCTTTTATTTTATCATATTGGCTCAAAATATCAGTAGTAGATGATGGTGGTATGGCAGCAGTGGGACAGTCTGACAAAATGGCTTCTGACATGGCGTGTCATTGACTTCCTCCATGCAGAAAAAATGGTACAAATTGACACTCATTGACATTTACTGAATGTTTCTGGAGACCAAACAGTGGATGTGAACACAGTGAAACGGCGGGTGGTACATTTCAGCCATGGGGATAGCAGTGTGAAAGGCAAGCTGTGTTCTGGATGGTCAAGCACAACTGTCATGCTACAAAATGAACAGCATCTCAGTCAGCTCATCACATTACTCAGAGTGGTGACTATGTTGAAAAAGAGTGTTTTGTAGCTGAGAATTTGCTAGTGTTACCGTGCTCTTTGCATCTGTTGTAATTTCCATTGAAATAAACAAGAGGCATTACTTTTGGAGGGACCTATGTAGATACTGTCTTTTCTCCTATACAACTAGCTGTTCAAAAAACTTTTGATCTTCTACATTAACTATAACTACTTCTATTTTCCTTTTTTTTAGCCTCTCACGTCAATTTGGTGTTTCTGGACTCTCATGTGGTTCCAGTGTGTAGTTACAGAACAAAAGGAGACAGAAGATTTTCCTTTAAAAACACATTCTAATTATGATGATAAAAATACAATCTGAATAGTTTTTCAGTTCTATACTTTTTCATGCAACAAATCTCACAGTGCATAGCTTGGTTCCCAATCTCACTGGTTGATAGGGAGGAATATTTTTTGTCAGGATTTTTTGTTTGTAATTCTTTATTTATCCTATTGCTAGAATAAAAATAATGTTTGTTGTTGCTCTTATTTTCCTCTGATGATTTGTTTTCATAATTTATAGAGTTCAGATTAAACAGATTCTACCCCTGAAAATGTTCCTGTCGTGAAACGCATGAACTTGTCTGAAATATACATGACAATCTTTCTTATCTTACATTTTTTATTAAAATGCAAAATCATCTGACTTCACCTATCACTTTCTTTTTCCCACTTTCAACCTGCACTGCTTTGCTCAATTTAACATGTTGCAGTTTATTGTCATTAAATTCTCACCTTTTGGGTTACAAATGTACATTTTTTTTCTCAAGTGCTATGAAGTAAATGTGTCTGCAATAAATGCTGACTGAAGAGTAGCACACATTCCTGTTCACAAGAATTAGTAGGTGACCCATAGGGAAAATGAGGGAACTCTATTTCATAGAGTCTTCTGTTTCACCAGAAGAATTTTGAGAAATGTTAGGAAATTTTCTCTTATCCAGAATTCCAAATAGCATGTCGAAATGACATTTTTCTTTTATGTAATTTTGCAAGAGCATTAACTATTAGTCACAATAATGGAATTGTTAAATTAATGCATTTCATTTTTGGTGTCATTTTTTTACTTCATCAGAGAGTAAAATGTCCTGACAGTTACACAACGAGTCTGCTTCCAAACCACTGAAAGGCCTACTGGTAATTTATTTTCCTTAAGCAGTCTTCTTTAATACATATTTTAAAAAAAAAGAAAAAAAAAAAAAACCAAAAAAAAACTCTGTAGAGTTTCTTCACACTTTCCTTGATTTTTTAAGTAATCTCTCATTATTATTATTGAGATTGCCATTCCTCCCTGAAACACTGCTACACAATCATGGTTTTGCCTATATTTCCTTCCCTCACTTTTACCTGTTCCCACTGTTGCCATACTTCCAATCAGCTATGAGCTACTGAGGAAAGCAATGCATAAATACTCTGTTTCATCTGACCAACAGACTCGCTATTGAAAACCGTTATTCCTTCAGAGAAAACATCAAAAGAAATGCAAAGTTCATAAAGGAGTTCACAGAAGATTGATTTGAAAATACATTTACTCTTTATAAGTTTAACTATGTCTTTCTTTAAAAAGGCAAACTGAACAGATATCCTTAATAACTCAGTTAACATTTTGCTTCAGAATCAGTGACAATAAAATAATTCAGGAGTATTCCTCTGAATTACAAAGAAATTCGGGATTTGTTCTTTACACGTATATCTTTCGCACTTGAGAAGAGATGGATAAGTGTGGACAAAGACTCAGAGTACTTTAACTACTCAAAAGAGGGTAATTTTTAGAAACCTGATAAATGTTTCTGAGAACATAGTTTCATATCCACTTTGTGAAACTGCAAACCCTTTTTCACAAGAGTGTCACTTTCAGAGTATTCATTAAGGGCTGGCACACATCCCCTCACATCATCCCCGCTCCCTCTGCTGATGCATCTGCGAGGAGTATAACACACGGCCCTAACTGACAGAACATTTGTGCATATAAAATTACAATTTCTGTTAGGATAGTACTACTGCCAGTGGACTGAAGCTTTAAGTGCACCTCTTAATGAAGCTCTCACATATAATTTTCCACACAGTGGAATCAAAAGCCATATATTCATGCAATTTTTATATCCCAAATCTAGTTTGTCTCACCTTCTCTGTAACAAATTACTTCCCTATTTCTAGGCTAAGCTAGAAACAAGGTTTTGAAAAGGCTAACACATGGGTTCATAACTGGGTGATGGTTAAGTGTAGCTTGCTGAAATTAGCTTTCAAGTAGAAACAGCTGCAAACTGCTTGCAACTATGAGTAATAGTGGCAGTTGGGGCTGAAAGAAACTTCCTAAAAATTGTTTAGATGCAACTTACTGTACAGGGAATAATCATAAAAGAAACTGCTACTAACAGTGGGAATGTGGAGATCTCTGTAATAATTCCAATCTTGCACATTTGCAAGAACCTCATGTCCTCTACGTGCATGTGACACTTAATTCATACAAAAACAAAATCATGATAAAATACTCTTTTTGAATGTGCACTACAGTCAACATGTGGCATTATTTGTCCATAAGCCAAGCTTTCACCAGTTTGTCTACCCCAATATCCAACTGATGTCTTATTGTTTCCACATACATCTAAATATTTCACAGTTTATTCGCTTTTGCTTCAGTGCTATGGGATTTCTGCATTCAAAAGTACCTGCTTGTCTACAATGCACCTAAGTTTTCTCTTGCCTTGTAAAGTGAGCTGAAATATTGGATTGTGTTTTAATTAATATCAAGGTTTTTGCTATGACTGCAAAAAGTCTCTGCCTTGAACATCATCTTGATATGTTAAAGATTGCTAAGAGCTCTAAGTTTCACAATGGGCGTCTTTGAATTTTTCTTATAACGCTGCATATTACTAATTGCACTGCAGTAAAGCTGCGATTTTCAGAGTCCAATCCTGCCACTAAGCATGGGAAGATTTACAGCACCGTTGTGCCATAAGTATCTTTGTTCAGTACTGAAGACTCAAGGTCAACAAAGAAGTCCTTGCTGTACATGTAAAATACCAGAATAATATTTAGAGGAATGATACAGAAAACAGAGAAATTATTAATAGCACTCACATATTAAGCTGCTCTGATGGTTTTTTCCTTCATGTCTATAATTCTTTTTCCGCAAAATATTGATGTATTATTTTGTAAGCAGAATTAACTTGAATTTTTAACCTCAAAGCAAAATTTATATCTGAGTCTTTTCTTCATCCCATCCCACTATTCATTATGGCCATTACAGCCTACAGAGGGAAAAAAAAAATCTTTCTAGTGTCTGCCTTTCTGATTCAGTTTTTCTCTGAGCTCCCATTCCTATGAAGGTCACTAAAAAGAAAACAACTTTCTTACTTTTCTAAGACATAAGCTCTATCTGCCTGACTGTTCTTTCTTCTGGTAGAATACATTTCCTCTGATTTTTCAGTATCTTAGTGAACTGCTTTTTCTCTAAAAAAGGCTTTTTCTTAATAATTGCCCTATTTCTGAATCAAAAATACAGTGCATTATTCTTCTCACTGAGCTACTGAAAGAAAATAGTTTGCAGGAACACACTAATTAAAAATCTATTAAATATGAATAAGCCCCAGTTACATAGTGCCTCACACATACTAAACAGTGCTATAATCGTAAGTCACAATACAGGCTTGGAGCCACTGCTATGGTAATTTGACTATTTTAGGAGCGTGTTATCAACAAGAAGGAATGCTAGAGGTCAAACTTACCCAGTTTTGGCGAAGTTTGTCCAGTATGTCATAACAACTGCACTGAGCATGACATCATTCTTGGAAAAGTTACAGTTGAACAATTCTGTTGGGCCAATCATAGGAATGCCAAACACATACGGGACTTCATCACCATGAGCTGAATCAGCCCAGCTTGGTTTCATTTCACTTTGGCAGTGGTGATAAAATGCATAGAAATACGTTGGAGATCCATACTGGGCATGCAGATCAGCAGTGGCAACAGCAGGAGCAACCCACTGGTGGTCAGTAAAAAGTGCTACCAGGGTCTTTCGTCTTGTTTCAGGGTTTTCCTTGTCTGCCCAGTCTGTATACATGAATTTAATGGTCTCTCGGAGTGTATCTTTTCCTTCTGGATAACCATATAGATTGTCCACAAAATTGGAGACAGAAAAGTCAAAATCATTGGGAGAAACACCATCTTCATTGTCTACAATGCCATCCACAAATTTTAAACCTTCCCCTTGATTCACACCCAGCATTATATCATAGTTAAGGAATTCGCCTTGCTCCATGAGAATCTGAGGGTCATCTGGAATCACATCTCCATCTATCACAGGGCCAAAGGCAATGTGGTACGTGGCTGGAGTGATGGTCTGCTGAATGAGTTCTTTGTAGTTCTTATTCCGAAGGCATTCAACCAAATCAGTGGTATCCAGCATGTCGCAGCCGACTTTATCTGCCAATATCCGAGTGTACTTGGCAGGCTGATAGTTCACTGCCCAGCTGGACAGGGCTGTTCCACTCTGTATGATTGCCTTTTGGAACAAACCTGCAGGTGCAAATTGTTTAAATGCAAATCAAATTATATTAAAAAGAAATTAAAATTAAAAGCAGCTTTCACTAAGCAAAGAATGCTTTCGACTAAAGAATGCATATTCCTATATTTCAATTCAGTTTGCATATAATTTTCTCACTATTTCCTTTTTACAGTGTCTGTAATAGGCTATTAATTTAAACCTCTCTTGTTCTTGTTGCTCACGTAGAGAAAGAATTAAGGTTTCAGATTATTGTTTCAAGAATAAAACTCATGCTTGTAATGCAGTTTTCTTTTTCTTTAATGGAAGTCCCCTGATTTTAGCACAGTGGTAGTCCTGTAAAATTTTTCTGTAAAGGGGTGGCAGCTACAAGCAATCATAACCTCTTTGCCATGTCGATGACTCTCATAAATGCACTCTTCAGTGGTTTAAAGGTCAAACGAGAATTACACACTCTCATTTCTTTCACAGAAGCCATGCATCATTTAATACAAAAAAATGTGCTCTGCTAAAATCAATTTAATAAGCATAAGCCCTCTCCTCTGACATTTTTCTTTACCACCTTGAAGTATATACATAAAGAATATACATACATATATATGTACGCATGATTGTGTGTAGTACTACCTATATGGTGAATTAATACGCATGATTGTATGTAAGCACTACCTATATGGCAAATTAAAATATGTTTGCACGTTTTGGAAGAATATAAGACAAAAATAAATAGTTCCTTGTGGTTGTTTTAGATGTATTAATACACAGAGCAAACAGAGACTAGGACTGAAGAGCTTCTTTGTGACAGCAAAGCACTGAAAAGCAATCGGAGCTTACTGGAAGATCTGCCTCATCTCCTTTTTCCTAGTAAAGTCAGTAAAAAGACCTATTGTATACTTAAATTAAAATGCTTGGGCCTCTTCTACACAAGATTTCTGCATTCAAACTCTTGAAATACCAAAGACAGCAAGAGCTACAAAAGCATTTGAAGACCTCGAAGCATTTACAAGGAAAAATGACTGAGACCAATAGACCCTTGGTGGTAACAACTTACTGCACATATCACAAAATTTCAGTGATGTCATTGGTTAGACTTTCCATTGTTCCATCTGCTTGTTTTTGGCAGGGCTTACTCAACCGTTACTTACTGTATGCCGTTGTGTCACTACCCTAAATTGTCAGGAATAATTCTATGTGCTTCCAAATAGGATGTGTTTACCAGCAATCATTCTACAATGGCTTGCTAGAGCTGAGCTTTCTTCCATACATTTCTGTATGATAGGAGTAGCATGGTATTATGAATATGATAGATATTTAGCTGTATTGGGCTTTTTTTACAAAGTTATTAGTTCAGGAAGAACAGCATTGTGGGAGGGACCCACATGGAGCAGGGGCTGAGAGTGGCCATGGGGGGGCGGCAAGGATGAAGCATTATGAAATGACTGCAGTCTCCGTTCCTCATTCTCCTGTGTTGCTCAGGAGAAGGAGGCAGAATAGGATGGGTGAGGGGAAGGTGTTTTTTTAGTTTCTCACTGCTCTAGCCTGTTATTAGCAAAATACAATAAATTGCATTAGTCTACTTATGATAAGTCTGTGTGGCCTGAGAAGGTAATTGGAGAGTAATCTCCCTGTCCTTATTCCAACACATAAGCTTTTTTCATCACATTTTCTTTCTGTCTTCATTTGAGGAGTATGAGTGAGAGTGGCGCAGTGGAGCACAGTTTCCCACCAGTGTGAAACCACAGCAATTTTTTTGTCTTCTATTATAATTTTTTTTGCAGTGTTGGTATTACCAACAGGTATCTATGAGGGCTACACTGAAAATAATGCTTCCTATTTTATTATATTAGCGTTACTTTCAGAGAAAATTATGTATATGGTACCAGTTCCATACATTCTTATTCTTTTGCTGTTTTTTTTTTTTTTTTTTTTTTTTTTTTTTTTTTTTTTTTTTTTTATGGTAGACATTCTGCCAAAATCTTAAAAATTCTGTGTAGGATCTCACAATAACTGTGGGGAGTTATATTAATTTTTTGCGTAAGTTTGAGTTCTGCTGTTATTAATTAAGGAAATAATCTAAATACATGTTGAGAGGGTAGACAAGAATGTTTATGATGCCAAATACAAATCTAGAACATTAAATAGTGGGTATTTTACAAGAATTCCAGATGTAGTATAATTCTATCCACTGATTTGGCTATTTTTAAAATATATATATATATTCTGTTTTATTTTGCTTTGTTTTACAATAGATCATAAAAGAATCATTTCTCCATTACTGTACGCTTTCCTTACCTTCTGAATAGTGAGAGAGTGTCAGAAGACTGACACAGGAAGCTCCTGCCCCAGATCCAAAAATAGTAACTCTTTTTGGGTCTCCTCCAAAAGATCCAATATTTTCTTCAATCCAACGCAAAGCTTGGATTTGGTCAAGCAATCCATAATTGCCTTTTGCAGCTTGGTCCCCAGTACTTAAAAAACCTATAAGGCAAAAAGGGATAATTTTAGTTCACCAGACACAGAATTAGCTGCAGGATATCCACACATTCACAACACATACTCTCATATTTTCATCTTCTGGGCTATTTTTTTTCCCCTTTTTCTAAAGGTTACGGTCCTAGTTAAATGTCTCCAGCGCAGGCAGTAGAAATAATTCTGCACGCTGTTTGATTTTGGTTTGTTTTGCTCTGCTGCAAAGGTTTTATTTTTTGCAAAATCATTATTTTCTTTTTCTGAAATAACATCGTATCAGTGAAAATATACAGACTGAAGGTATTAAATGTTTAATAGCTGTATGTTATTAAGGTACAAAAGCTTGGGAAATTGTTTTTCGGTAAAGGCAACACACAGCAGCAAATCATACACCAAATCTTCCACTAAGAGCAGTGCTCCCTTAACACATTCATTTAAATGCTTCCTAACCTGGACCAGCATTCTCCTGACCTACATAGCTCTACAAGTCACTCTACTTTTGATAAGGATGGACCTGCTCAGAAAAAAGAATATAGTGAAAGGAACAGGAAGCAATGACAAAAATCACACTCAAATTTTTCAAAGGGTTTTTATTAGGAAGACAGCAAGTAAACTGTGAACAATTCAGCCATTACTAGGGAGATTTTATCTGAACTAATCAGGTTTTGTTTCTTTCCTTGGAAACTGTAGGAAAAACTGTGCTACTGTTTTTTGTTCCTGTACTGTAGTTATCAGATTTTAGAAACAAAGAACGACACATTTGCTGCTTGTCTTGCTGCTTAGAATTAAATGACCAGAAGACTAGGACCAAGATTAATTTGTTTTTCTGAAACCAACTAATGTGAAACATTAGCCACGCTGCCTATCATTCACGGTCTAGACCTTGCGTTACATCACAGTTACCGCATCAAGTCATGTACTTACAATTTACACTCTTTAACTCCTACAGACTTTCACTGTCAGACAACTGGAAATCAGTAGTCTATAAGAAATACCTTAAATCAAATGGATGTTTTCAGGTGGACATCACTGAGTTAGGCTCCGCTGGCAGCAACATGTCAAGTCAAAACAAGGGACTCAGTTACTAATGTTTAAAAGCTATCACTTCAGAAAATTAGCCAGAAAGAGGCCTCGCAACTCAGGAGATCTAGAGTCCCACAGCAGTTTGAAGTGAGATTAACCATCTGCAGCCTTGAGCCACTTCAGCCTACTATGCCAATGTCTTCTGGTCTGTTGGGGAAGGAGACCCAAGACCCCAAGAAAAAAAAACCCTTGTGGTACATACAAATACTGGCAAATGGAAACAGATTTCTTTGTACTGCTTGTAGGTATTTTTCAGTGACAAAAAGGAGGGAAGTTCACGAAGTTTGAGTAATTAAATGACCGAAAATGGAGGAAGTGGAAAAGAAGGTGAAAGTAAAGAAGAAATTGTATGTGTTGAACATTCACAGATGCATTTCCATAATGCTTTCTATGATAAAATTTCTAAAATGAGGTGCAAATCCAGCCTCAATATATAACAGTAATGCCACATAAAGAACTAAACTCTAAATTTATAGCATCATATAGACTACATCATAGTGACATAAATTTCTACACGTAAGACCAGCCATAAATGAATGAAAAGTATTACCTCTCATATAAAAAAATCATATTTAATTAGCAACTTTAATTGATATTTAATGCCAATAAATGTTTCATTTGTTCTTTATTTCTTTTTTTAAAAAATGTTATACAATTACAGTAATATGAGTCATAACTCTATGGCTAAATATATATGGCTTTCATATAAAACAACAACTAAAACCTCTAACAATGAGAAGCAAGGGAGGCAGAACTGCAGTAACACCTTCTTTCTCTTCCATACCAAAGAGGAAAAAGAAGGAAACAAACTATTAATCCCTCTCTCTCTCTCTCCATATATATATATTTAACAACTGTCTTCTTTTTCACATGCCTTTATTATCTTTTTAAGACTGTCAAAGAAAGAATAACCCCCTTGCTGACTTTGTTTGTTGAAGTTTACCTCAATTTTCTATAATATTCTATAGTTAAGCTTTTATTTAATCTGAACTGAATTTGTTTCCATTGCTGCCATTTGCTCTGAAGCAAGTGGGCATACTATTTCCATGAGTACAAAATTCACTTTAAAAGAACAGACAAATATACTCTTAGGTAAGTTAAAGGAGGAAACATCATGAAGTTAAATACAGTGAGTTATGTTCTGACAGCTTTAGAGATAAATGCCATCTCCAAAATAATCAAAATCCTGCGGCAATTTGCATTTATTTATTCCTATGAACTGATTTCCCATGCTTTTAAGTCATTCAAAAAATAAAATATTATGATGACTTTCCTTTTCTATTTCCCAGTCAGTATTACCCAGGATTATATCATTGAGGGGAAAGTCCATTCTTCATCTTTGTATTGGGTCCTTGGACCTAATCCATATGAAATCAATTTGATGGCTGGCTGAAAGCCTAAATTTTGACTATGAGTGTTCCTCCATTGATTTTTTTGTCTTTCAGTTCTTCTTCTCTGTTCTTTGACTTTATTCATTTATTTATTTATAATTTTTATTTTCTTTTTCATCCTAGACAATGGAACAAGACACTAGGCACTGAGTTAGAGAACTGTGTTTAATTTTTTTTCTCTTCATTCCTTACTCATCCCTTACACATCAGTCAGCAATTACATTTGAATTTCAATGTCAACACCAGCTGCAAAGGAAAGTTTCCATAATAAAGGCCTTCAAGTAAAGAGTAATTTGCCTGCTCTAAATGAAGAGCAGCACAATGGTAACAACTATCAAGAACACACATACAATGTGGTATTTTTCAAATAAGGTAAATAATACTTCATGTCTTTCACGTCCTCAGTTTAAACTTGCTTATTTTATTCTCATCTTAGTGACATTCGACATACACAACCATATAGTTGCATATATCATTGTCTGCAGCCTGTGCCAGGGTATAATACACTACATGTTGTTAGAAAGCTAAGAGGAAGGTAAGGAAGCCAGTAAAACTAGAAATTGAAAAGATTGTCCTGTTACGATTTTGTGCAGGTTGTCTTTGTGAAACAAATAGCAACAATTTTATCTTATTTTTTCTCAAGAACCAGCGCTTTGCACTACTCAAGTAACTCTTAGAACACACTTTTGTAAAATTTGTAAAAAACAAAAATTTGTACTGCAATGATGGGTATAAAATCTTCCAGTGGAAAAAGACAGGATCTAGTGTGTGAAAGCCATATTTTCTTTCTCTTTCAAAATAATATCAAAATTCACAAAGGTAATTCAGTACTGGAAAATGACACCAACTTTTTAAGATGTAAAGGAATTCACATGTGAGAAAACTAATCATTTTATTTGACTTTTACCACACTTGATGAAGAATAATATAAAAATGAAAGACTAAATTTCATTCTGTCACACTGTTTATTAGCTAATAAAAGAAATTTCACAAGTACATCTTAAAATGAGACATAATCTTCACAGCAAATTAATATTTTTCCCCTCTTGCACTTTATATATTTTCTTAAAACCAAAAAATTCAATTTCTAAGCTTCTGATGTTGCCCTTACATAAAATCTAATGCCAAACTCAACAAGATACATTGAACAGCCAAGATATCATAGTGAAAAATTAATCAAGGGCAAACATATACAAAATAAACAAGTTAGTGAATTTTAATCTATTTCTTTGATTATTTCTAAACCCTGTTTCATTTTAAATTTCTTCTGTCTTTATGCCTCTTCACAACTGCTGCCCAGAACTGTGTATCCTGCTCCAATTTGTTTGTCTCTCCAAGTTTCTCAAAAGGAAGATTAATTTGTATTATATCTGATCACAAATAAGACATAAGAAATATGAATAATGTGGAAGAGACTATGCTTAGAAGCATAAGCATGTCTTTTTCATTTTCATTACCTTCATTTATGAAATGCCAGAGGAGGGTATTTTCAAGGCAAAGCACAAATGACAAACATAAAGCAAACTCTAATTTTCTAATAGCTTTTTTTTTTTCCCCTGTACACATCACATTTACCAATGTAAAAGTGCTCCTGCTGAATATAAGTGCTAAAATCTTCAAACGTTAAAGGCAATCCATCAGGATTTCATTCATTTCATTAACTGAAACCATAACTAGTATGGGAAGTCCCTGAGATAGAAACAGTCTGAGGTTAGAGGGAATTGATATATATGTTTGTTACTCTTCCCCAAGCCTCCCCAACAGAGTTCAGAGGTAGGATGCTTTGCTAGGTGCAAAAGACTTTTTTTGTTAATATTCAGCAACACTGTCTCTTAGGTATGGCCTGGTCCTCTAAAATAGAGGTCACAGAAATAAATTTCAGTCTGCTATATTCATCCTACCTGGCTCCAGCTAAGTCTCATTTGAATTTTAACTCCAGATGTGATGAGTAAAAAGAAAATTGCAGAAGACAAGTCATTTTCCAGTTTCCATATGAGTTTAGATTGCATTAATACATAAGACATAGCAATACCTTTTAAAACAATATTCTAACACGAGCTTAAGCACAAAAACAGCTTGTTAAAATTGTCTTGATGGATTCTTTCAAATTAGTTCTACTATGAAGACAAAACAATTACCACATACATAAAGTACAAAAAAATAGGTGAGAGAGAGAGTAATGTGAGAATACTGCTATTTTTAAATTTTATTTTTATTTTTTATTTTTATTGCTATTTTTTTCAGGAGAAAATCTAGATTAGAATACATTAAAGTCATCTGAAAATGTCCTGAATCACATATGATTATAAGAACATTTAAGGGAAAAAGGATGAGAAAAGACAGTGTGATGCATAATAGCAAGACTTAAAATACAATTTTATACATATTTCTAAGGAGTGAAAAGCTTCTTAAGGACCATAAATTTATCAGTCTAAGGAGGTCAACAAATTTCCTTCAGTTGAGCTATTATGAAATCTCTATCATAAAATATTTTTAATGAATCCAATTAAAATTTGTACGTGACATCATTTTTAAATCTGCCATGTACAGTGTAAAATGCTCTGAAACTATTGTGCAATGAGATTAGGCCCACTAATATTATCTATAGTATTGGATATTGAAACTATACTCAACATTCAATTTTTTATTCTTCTTTCATGGTGAGCAGCACATAACTTCATAAGAAATATCACTGAAAAAGCTTTTGACAACTGTTCTAAATGTAGATTTTTTTTAAAATGGTAAATAAAGATGAGAGCAATAAACACTGCAGAATGCATTGATTGATCTGTTATCTTCTCATTTACTATTTATCCAAGTGGTCACAGATTAAACTTGCCATTACACAAAATATAATCAATATCACAATAGATTCACAGAACTATAAACAATTTATATATATATATAAAAAAAAGAAGTGATAAAGAAAAAGAAGCAAGTTAAGTTCAATCTGTCGCTCTAAGAATGCTACTGTCAGGGAAGGAAAAAGAAAAAAAATGAAAAAAAAAAAAAATGTGGAGTCAAAACCAAAGTCACTAAACGAGACAAATGCATTCCAAGTATTGAAAACCAAATGAATGAGAATCCCTGACCAGCAGCCAAGCACCCTCATAGATGCTTGCTTAGTTACCTTTCACCAGCACAACACAGGGAGAAAATACAAAGAACTGAAGCAAGATGTTCTGTGGGTTGGGATGAAGACAATTTAATAGATGATAGAAAAACACAACCAAATCAAAGGACATTGTTCAACACTTCCCAAAGGCAGATCAATGCCTAGACAATCTGAAACAAAAGTTACTTTGGAAGCCAAACCCACCCCTTTTTCTGCCTTCAGTTTTATTGCTGCTCATGGTGTTATATTCTAAGGGAAATGACATCAAATGGAAATTTCAATCAATTTTTATGTCTGTGTCACCTATGAGCGTTTTGCCTACCCCAGGACTAATGACTGCAGGGAACGGGGTTGGAAAAATACAAAAGCCTTACCACTGTGTAAACACTGTTCTGCAGCAGCCAAAACATTGGTCATTGGTGTCATCAACACCATAAAATCAAAACACAGCAACGTAATTTAACTCATCCTAGCCAAAATCAGTGTATTATTTCAGTTATGGTGCAAACCTCCATTTCAATAGCATCTGATTTCTTTTTAGAAACTTCAGAAATTTTATATTACTAAGACTTGAACTTTTCATGTTGTGGAATGTTGTGAGCTTTTAGACTATTGGATCGTCAACACATAATTTTAAATTAACACTTAAGTGTTAAAAATGAGCAGGAACATTGTAACATTTTAATATTTATAAACACTTGTTATGAGAACAAGATTACATTTTACTTCTTTATTGAAAAAAAAGATGATTATGTCCTTGCCTTACTTATTTCTATTCCATGCCACTATAAAGTATAGGGTCAATAGCTATGAATTATGCAGAATGCTGTCATGAAAGCTTGTGTAACATGTAGTAGGATTTTTCTGAGTAATTAGACAAATCAGCTCTGTTGATAATATTCGACTAGAATTAGTAATATCCTCAATGCTTTGAAAAATGCTTAACTCTCTGACAACACGCAGAGTAAGAAACTGGGGAGAAATGAACCTTTTCACTTGCTAGTCTGACTAATCACTAACAAAACCTCTAATGAAATTCCTGGGAGACAAAAATAAAGTTGAAAAGTGAGACTAATATTAAAAATCTTTTTATACTACACACTCCGTGCGTATCTTGTTAAAATGATTAATAAGTGTACTGTACAGTTCCCTTTGAGATAGGTATAGAACAAATGGTTTCCTACCAGAGTAAATGATTCATAACTTTTAACCACCTTGATCAGTAGGTTTTTTTTGGTATTCAAGTGCTCCTTAAAAATGAGATTTCTAAGATATCCTGCAATATCTAAGATGCATGCTAAAGAACCCAGTAAATGGAAGCAGACAAGGTGCTCCATTTAAACAAAAACTTGATAAATTAGATCAGAAGACTAAATAGAAATGTATTAATTCTTATTTATTTTTTATGCTGGAGGATACTGGAAGGAAATAGAATTTCCTTTGCCATCAGTTTTTAACAAATTCTGGGGGAATGGGAGTGAATACATAAACAAACACAAACATTTTCTAGTCTTCAAGCTTTTGTTCCTTCTTAATATGCCTGTTAAAATGGTTAAAGTTGCTTTGCATTTGCCATAGCTAAAAGGATTTGCATTTGCCATAGCTGAAAGGGACCACAGAGGTAATGAGTTCTATTGCTGCAGCTACCAAGATTGTTATATTCAGGGATATTACATTTGGGTGTACTTAATTTTCACAATATTGGTAGGTGTGTAAGTATGTTTCAAGATGTCTGTATCACAAGTTAGACTTTGTGCTACCACTCTGATTTTGCAGCTATAGGTAGGGTAACTAAACTTCATTCCTCTGTTGAGGACAGGGCCCCCAGGAAACCCCACTGCCTGAAGCCACAGATGAGAGCAACATAGCCAGCATCCCATCATTTGAAGATGATCAGGGGTCTGGAGCACCTCCCCTATGAAGACAGGCTGAGGGAGCTGGGATTATTCAGCTTGCAGAAAAGAAGGCTGCAGGGTGACCTCATTGCAGCCTTTCAGTACCTAAAGGGAGCCTACAAACAGGAGGGAAAGGGGTTGAAAGGGTTGGTGACAGCAGGACAAAGGGAAATGGTTTTAAGTTGAGGGAGGGAAGATTTAGGTTGTATGTCAGGGGGAAATTCTTTACAGAGAGAGTGGTGAGGTGCTGGAACAGGCTGCCCAGAGAGGTTGTGGATGCCCTGTCCCTAGAGGTGTTCAAGGCCAGGTTGGATGGGGCCCTGGGCAGCCTGGTCTAGTATTAAATGGGGAGGTTGGTGGCCCTGCATGTGGCAGGGGGGTTGGGGTTTCATGATCCTTGAGGTCCCTTCCAACCCTGGCCATTCTGTGATTCTGTGATTCCATGATTCATCCCTCACAGGACTCCTATATGCTGACGTGGGAACTCTGCTCTCTCAATGATATACTAAGCAGCTTTGGAAATGGCTAAAATGATATTTCTATAAAGATAAAAAGTTTTCATGCACTTCTGTCTCCATGTACTATCCAAAATAGAGCTTTAGAAGACTTTAATCAGATCAGGTAATCTTTCAGGAGTAACATAAACAGTTTTCTAGCAATTCTAGCAGTATACTCTTATCCACTGTGACTTCTAATGATAGGAAAAATGATCCTATATGCAAATATACTTTATTTTTTCTTTTTTCTTTTTCAAAGGAACTTTTGACAAAACTATCTTAATGAAATCTTTGACACTGAAGTCCACAGAATATATTAAAATAGATTGTCTCAGATTGGGTTTGCACACCATGAACATCTTCTAAGAAATAAATGGATTTAAGTAATGTGCTTCAGCATTCAGAGTTCTAACAAAATGAACAAAATCAATGCTATTGCACACTGAAATGTTCTGAATTAATTATTCTAAGTATGCATTTACCGTGACTGCAGAATCATTATGTGTTACAACTGATATTCTTAAAAAGAAAACAGAAAAAAAAAAAAAAAAAAAAAAAGATGTATGAAACTTCACATCACTTCCAAAGCCACAGTAACCCAACCATGAGCACACAGAGTTTTAAAGCGTAGTTTGATGATACAGGAGTATTCCTAAGAGAAACAACAAATGGAATGTCAGTAACTGTTATGTCATTATCTGCCAAACAATATTCCTTGCAAGTAATAAATTTGTTCCTAAACTGAGGCACTTCATCCAAATTAAAAAAAAAAAATAAAAATAGTAATTTGGAAGATAGACCTCAGGTCAGACATACTGAATTTAAGCACACTATTTTGCAAAGAAGAAACTAATGAGGATTCCTCAGTAAGAGTGAGTGAAGAGCCTGGCACTGAATTTTCATCCTATGATGGGGCATTGGAAGTGTGATATACACAAGTCCTCATTTCCAGCAGTGCTCCTGGGGGGGCCTAAGTTATTCTGATGCTGTCAGGCAAAGTTCCTAGACTGGAAAATGGGAAACATGCATCCATTAAAAAAAAAAAAAAAAAAAAAAAAATGGAAAAAAAAAAAAGGGAAAGGGAAAAATAATTGACTCTTGCCTCTGTGACTGGGAAGATCATGAAGTGGATCCTCCTGGAAGCTATGTGAAGGCACTTGCATTAACTGAGTCAGCCAGCATGACGTCACCAAGGGCAGATCATGCCTGACCAATCTGGTAGAGTTTCACAACGGAGAATGGCATCAGTGGACAAAGGAAAAGCAGAAGATATCACCCACATGGACTTCTGCAAGGCCTTGAACATGGTCCCGCACCATATTTCTTCTCTCTAAATTGGAGATACCCAGGTTCAAAGACTGGACTATTTGGAAGATAAATGATTGATTAGTTGGATGGTCACAGCCAATGGGTTGTGATCAACCAATGCATGCCCAGGTGGAGGTAGGTAATGAGTGGTGTCCCCCAGGGGTCTGTCTTGGGACTAGTGCTCTTTAGCAGCTTTATCAGTTAGGTAAGGGCATTGCATGCATCTTCAGCAAGTTTGCAGATGACACCATGCTGAATGATGCTTCTAACATGGTAGAAAGAAGGGATGCTATCCAGAAGGACCTGGACAGGCTTGAGAAATGGGCCCAGGAAAACCTAATGAGGTTCAACAAGTCCAAGGGCAAGGTGTTGCACTTGGATCAGGAAAATCCCAGATATATTTTCAGACTGGGAAAAGAACTCATCGTGAGTAGCTCTGTTGAGAAGGTCTTAGGGGTCGTGATGGATGATAAGCTGGACATGAGCCAGTAGTGTGCGCTCACGGCCCAGAAGGCCATATCAGGGCTGTATAGGCCCATATCTGGGCTGTATCAGAAGACAATGGGAACAGAGGAGAGGGAGTTGATTGTCCCCATCTACTCTCTGCTTGTGAGATTCTACCTGGAGTACTGCATCCAGGCCTGGGGCCCCCGGCACAGGAAGAATGCAGAGCTGTTAGGGCAAGTCCACAGGAGTGCTACTAAGATAATCAGAGGGATTGAGAATTTCTTCTATGAAGAGAGGCTGAAGGATCTGGGCTTCTTTAGCCTGGAGAAGAGGAGGCTCCAGGGGGATCTCACTGTGGCCTTCCAATACTTAAATTAGCTTAAAATGAGGAGGGAGAGTGGCTTTTAACATAGTTTGATAGTGACAGGACAAGGGGGAATGGTGTTAAACTAAGAGGGGATCTTTAGATCAGATGTTATGGGTAGATACTAAACTCAGAGGGTGGTGAGGCACAGGGACAAGTTTACCATAGAAGCTGTAGATGCTCTATTGATGGAGATATTCAAGGACAAGTTGAATAGGGCTCTGGGCAACCTGATCTAGTGTTTGATGTAGTATTTGGCAACCCTGTGAATGACAGGGAGTTGGAACTAGATGATCTTTCAGATCCCTTTTGATCCAAGCTGTTCTATGATTCCATGATAGCAACATGGAAACAGGAAGTCACTTCCTTGTTTTAATAAATTTTTCCAATAAGTTTTCAGTAAAGCTCTATTAAATTTGGAAAGTCATGATCAGTCTTGCCCTATCACATTACATGAGAGATCAAATTTTTTTGCTATTTTTTTGCAAGTCTTGTCTAACATATGTAATGACTGAGAATAAATGCATATTCTTCATTGAGGTTTGCAACTCTTTGAATTAGGTATAATTTTGAAGATTTTACATGACATTCAGCTAGGCTTACTCTGAAACATAATGTATAAAAGCATATCATAAATATATAATTATAAAATGCACACATATCAATATAACCATAAAACGAAAATATAGAGGAAATAACTTGTTAATTGAACTGCTCTAAGACACTTGCTCTTGAAGGAAAATTGGTTTACACATTGTTGCACTGCAAATACTTTTATCTTTATATTAAATTATTACTATCTTTGATGTTTATATGATTTTATGTTTACTAAAGTTGTAGTAATAGTTAAGATAGAGTTCAACATTAAAAATCAGATGAAAAAACATGTAATTTAGGACATTTAAATATAAAAACAACCTACTGGTAGCTGAGTTCATGCTACATTTGTCATCATGTTCATAGCTATCACAGAAACTTTCTTCTCTTAAGTTTTATATAACATCTTCCTAATATAATTTCTCTGTGCCTTAGGGAGGAATTAGATTTTCAGTGATTACATTCATAATTTAGAAAAGGAAATGTCAATTAGATTTGTTTAATTTAATCTTCCAGGTAATGTGGGATTTTTACCACTAGCATATTTGTACTTGTACATTTTTCTTGTTGTTAAAGGAATTTAGTTCAATATTATGCAAGCAATTTGGCTTGTATAACTCCTTTGCAGTAGCTGTATTTACTACTCTAAGACTAAAAATACTTTTTGAAAACTGAATTTGCAATATATCCTTTTTAGCAGTAAATCATTATAAGGGCTAATAACAAGCAATTATCATCTTTTAGTTTCAAACCTCTTTTCAATGAAACTCGGAATAAAGCAATTTATTCAGTGTGGTGGTTTTAGTTATTACATTATTTATATTTATGTATCCATCTAATGATTTTGACAATACTGTGTGAGAAAGATAGAACTGCTGGAATAAAGATGTTGAATCAGAACTGGCTCTAGTATGTACTTTGGCACTTCTAGATATCTCCAAATATTACTCAAATTCTTCTTTTTCCCTCAATACACGTTCATTTTGCTGATTTCTGTGAGACTACTGGAAATTACTTAGTGGTACCCACTGCTTGCAAAGGGGCAACACACATTGCTGTTGTATGTAGAACAACACATTCCAGAAGCCAAACAAAACAAACCCCTGATGCACTGCTAAGAATATTCACAATGGTATCAAGACTTTTTCTTCTCAAAGATATGAGTAGCAGGAGGATCCCAGGATCCCATAAGCAAACTTTTGCAAAGGAAGATTACTGTTTATAAATTATTCTAGAGTTATTGGATAGAGAGAAAGAAAGGAAAGAAAAAGAAACTCTACAGGACAAATTAAAACACTGAAGTTGCTCTCCTGCTCTCAGTTGCTACTGGAAATCATCACAATGACACAAGAAGGGGTTTAGTGGAACTAATGTGTAAGGATTCACCTACCATGGAGAGAACCTGTAGAAGCACACTGAACTCATCTTCCAATACAGAAAAATGATGGTATAAGAACAGAGAAAAAGTTGATCACTTACTGTTCTCTACAGAAACTAGGAGGGAAATGGAAATTACAGGGATTCCTCAGCTCAGAGGGTAACTTGAACGACATGCTGGAGTTAGGCACTGCTGTCAGAACAGTTAATGTTTTTCAAAATTGTGGCATTTTACATCCCATTTATCCTACTACTTCTTTCATAAAAATGAAGCATGATAATCAAAATCTTCTATCTGAGTCTTATTTTTGCAAAATAAATCCAGATTTTTTTTATGGCTTTTAAGGGCATGCACTGAATCAGAAAGTACACATGACTTTCCAAACTATTAATCAGTACTGGTGAGATCCTTTATTGATTTTGACTCTGAGCAATGATCAAGGCGTTAATGTTAACTCAGATCTCTGTAGAACAAACAAAGCTAGGAGGTACTAGGGCTTAAAATTTAACAAAATAGTTTGGAGAATATCATAATTATCACCCAACAGTATCGAACATAAATGATGATGAAAGAAATCTACATACACCAAAAGGAAACAAGGAAGTATTTTGTAAGAGGTAGTATGACCATTTGCAGACTTTTTGCTGGCTGCTCGGGTAAGATACAGTCAGGTCTTCTGAAATTATTCTCTACGGCTGAAAATGTATCTGAAAAGCCTATTATGTAACTGAGTTACAAAAAATGAAAATATTTATTTCTTTGCACTGTTCTGATGATTTCAGATTCTTTGACAGCAAAAGACTGAGACAGAAGATCCTGAAAGAATGTATGCAATTTATCAAAGAGCTAAAATTGCTTCTAGATTTACAAATACATGTCAGATGTTTGGAAATTTTAGGTACTGAGTACGTGGACTTTTTTTTCTTCTGTATTCTCATGGTTATGAAACCATGGAGGTTTCTCCATGGAGGGAAAAAAAATGATGAGGAACTGTTCAGTTTTTCCTAGAAAAATGATAATTTTCTGTTTGTTTTTAACAAAAGAATATAGCAGAAGTAATTATATATTTAGAAACCAGTCCTAAAAACTACTTGTTCACATTCTCCTGTTTCGTCTAAGCTCTTTTTTTTTTTTTTTTTGCATAAAACTTTCTGTAGAAAGTTCATTCATATTTGTTGATTCCAGGATTTCACAAGCTTCAAGAAGTTCATTTTTCATCAATCCAAACACAAGAAAGTGAAAAGGTGCCAAATCCAGACTATGTGGTGAGTTTGGTAGCACAGTCCAGCCAAGATTGTCAATGTGCTCCAAGATATTCAGAATTGGTATGGGGCCTAGCATTACTGTGTTGCAAGAGAAAGGATGTTTTCTTCTCTGACCTGACTCTGGAAGTTCAATCCTTCAGCTTAGTCAGTCTTGTGAAGTAGTCTACAGAGTTGACGGTTTGTCCAGGTTCCAGGAAATCCAGAAGGATCACTCCTTTCCTACCCAAAAAGACAATTTACATCACTTTACCAGCTGAGGGCTGCATCTTGAACTCTTTTTTCAACTGAGAATTCACGTCACCACTCCATGGACTGCTGTTTTGACTCTGGCTTCTAGCAGTAACATCATTCTAGTCACTGGTAATGATCCAAGAAACTGTTACCTTCAGCCTCATATGTGTTCAATAGGTCTTCACAAAATTGTAAACAATATTCTTTTTATACCTGTGTGAGGATTCATAGGACACACCTGCTTCAAACTGTGATATTCCAACATTGTCACTGTTCCAACATTGTTCATTTCAAACACACTGAAGCTGATATTTAGCTCCACAGAGTTCCCTGGTTGTAATCCACTGATTTACACAGTGACTGAGACCATCTTTGTTTCGTGGTGTGACAGCTACACATGGGCATCTGGAACGCTGCTTGTCTTTCATGCTGAAACATACCACCCACCACCTCACTGTGCTCCCATCCACTGTTTGATCTCCAGAAATGTTCAGCAAGTGTTGATGAATGTCAGTGGGTGCTTTTTTTTCCACACAGAGAAATACAATGACACACCTTTGCTTCATCTGCACTTGCATGTCAAACACCATTTTGTCACGCTGGTCCTCTGCTGCCATCTGACACACAGCAATAAAAAGGAATCAAATACTGGTGGAAACGTCCACCCTCTACTGCCATACCACCAACATCTGCCTCTGACATTTTGTGACTGCAGAGTTAAACAGGAGGCATTACTTTCAGAGCAGTCCTCATAATTTTTCCCTTTGGTCTATTATGTGAAGTGTTATGTTAATAAAATGATAAATATAAAATAACCTAAAAAAAAAAAAAAAAAAAAAAAAGTGATTTGTTCTCCTAATTTGGATCTTTAGAATTAGTTGTTTCTGATCTACCTACATACAGAGGTTAAAGGTGTGGCAAATTTGTACAAAGTTTCTTTCTACTACTTTACTGGAGACATTTTCATATTTATACTTTACGTTGTTGAAAGTTTTCTTTAAACTGATATTTTCTTTTTATTCAAAAAATAGGTTTCTTGCTTTCTTTTAACCGTAAGAGAAGGCACACAAATCATTTTCTATTTTTAGTTTCCAAGACATGCTTATTAAAATGATTATTTACTTTTATGCTTTACTACTAAAATTGAATTATCTTTTATTGCCTAGGTACAGAACTGTGGGTTACTTCATATAACTAATACATAACCAAATAAAGCAATCAGAGATGAAAATTGCTAATTCTTTATCCTGCCGATTTCTTTACTCTTTTTTTTGCTGATTTTTCATTATCACTGTATATAGTGTGACAGTAATAACATTCTTACGGAATATACCTACAACTTAGAAGGATTTCATGGTCTTTTTTTAAAATTCAAAGGATGGTAGTAGGTAATATTCTTAGTTATTGTGCTCATTCACTAAAATGTTTAAAATAGAAGATAGATGAGCAGTGGAATTCAAAATCCCTAACCTTACTTGTTGCTCTAGTTTTATTTGGATGTAAATATGATGCAAAATATCTTTCTTTAAAAACCCACAAGATTAATTTAAAATCCACTTTCAAAATGGCTTCATTGTAAAAATGTAAAGAAATACAATTTATTTGTATCTGTTCTCATTAAAAATAGTCATCATAATATGAGATATAATAGAAGAATACATTATTTAAAATATTTATTTGCAGAACTACACAGTTTCTTACTGCTATTATGCAGAAATTGTAATTGTATTTCTGGTTTTTTATTTTGAATTGTACTTTTCTTTTGTTCTGCATGTATTTTTGGTACATTCAATGTCCAGCACATCACTTGAGGTTTTAAGTATTTATATAAATTTAACTACTGTATATATATATAATTGTTCTCTAAGTAACAACAAACAAACAGGTAAAAATATGATCACACTAAACAGGGTCTCAATAGTAGAGCTTAGTGGGTTGTAGTGAAGGGGCTACATATGGCTGGAGGATTGTCACTAGAAGTGCTCCTCAGAGATCAATTGTAGGGACAGTTCTGTTGAAGGATATGGATGCAGTACTGGAATGCATTTTCATCAGGTTTGCTAATTACACTAAACTGGGAGGTTCTGTTGACTCCCTGGAGAGATGAGAAGAAACCTTGCAATGGAGTATAAATAGACTGGAGCTTTGGGCATGACGTTAAACAAAGAAAAATGCCAGGTGTGCACCCAGAATGGAGTAATGCCTAACACAGGCGCAGTACAGGCACTGGGAGAAGAGTGATTGGAGAGAAGCTCAACAGAAAGGGAACTAGGGTGCTGGTGACAGCAGCTTAGCATGAGCCAACAGTGTGCTCTGGCAGGCAAGGGGCAAACCACATTTTGGGGTGAATTAAACACCTTATGGACAGTCGGTCAAAAGAGATAATTCTAAGAGATATTTAGCATTGGTACAAGCCTTACTTGGAGTAGTGTGTGTAGTTCTGGGCTCCACAAGATAAAAAGGATGTTTAAAAACTTGAAAGAGTTCAGAGGACTGTAGAAAAGTGAGTAAAATGGCTAGAAAGCAAAGTTTTGCGAAGAGAGGCTGAGGATACTTGGATTGTCCAGCCTGGAGAAGAGATGGTTGAGAGATTACCTCATTGCTTTCTGCGACTTCATAAGGAGGGAAAATGGAGAGCTGTGTCTCTCTTCTTCCCAGTAAGCAATGATAGCACGCATGGGAAGCAAAACTGAACCAAGGAAAATTCAGACTGAATTTGGAAAGAATTCATTACCATGAGGGTGGTCAAACAGCAGAAAAGATTTCATAGACAGGTAATTGCTGTCCTATGCCTGTCAGTGTTCAAGAGGCATTTGGATACTGTCTTTAATAACATGCCCTAACTTTTGGCTAGCCTTCTTTCTTCCCTTCCCTTCCCTTCCCTTCCCTTCCCTTCCCTTCCCTTCCCTTCGCCATGATTTTTTTCAGATGATCTAAGTAGCTATTCCAATTCCCCAGAGATGTCTACTATCCCTCAGAATATGTCCCCTGAGGCTAAATGAGTCTATACATTACATTTCCCAAAACTTAGGTGAATACTACAAGTTTCTATATACGGCCTGCTCTATGCACAAGTCAGACTGGTTCCCAAGAGGAGGCCATCTTCTACAATGACTGCTTTGTCTCAAGAGAAACCTAAAAGCTGCCTTCAGAACAGGTAAGACTTATTTATTTATTTATTTATTTATTCATTCATTCATTCATTTATTGTAAAGTATTGTAAAAATCAAACATCTAAAAGGTTCATAAAAGGTACTTTCTGAATCGTCCACCTAAGCTAGGACAAGTGACTCAAGGATCCATTTGCCAAATAAACACATCAACATCTCTTCAAAGATATAAAGCAATCTGTCCAGAAGTACTGTTTACTCTTTCTATACATATATTTTATGTAAAACCACTGAGCAATGAGCATTTATCTCATATCTCTGGAAAAGAGAAGACTTTTCGTTTGCGTGATTAATGCGTACATAATACATGAATAGTGCTGAAGCTGCTAATGGTAATTGGCATTTGTCAAGCAATTTGTGGAAAATTTAAAGCTTTGGATATATTGTGAATGTTCTTTTATGTGAGTTGGTGAGCTTTTTGTTGTCATCTGCTGTTTGTGTGGCATTATATAAAGAGACAATCTGTTTACAGGTTACTTTGAGATCAAAGTAATGACTCACAGGAACTATTTGTTTATTTGTGACAAGTCTTTGTACCAATATTCTTACAGAATAACAAAGCTCCCAACAGGATGCAGAATTTTTATGGTGGTTTCTTCATTCTCCAGCTATTTCATGGAAGGTCACCAAAAATTATTGTAAGTGGGTCACTGAGCTCATTCACAGTTATTTTTTTCCCCATATTTGCAGCCAAGACTTTTCCTGACAGTAGCAGCCACCCAAGAAAGAGTTGAAAAGACATATGACATCCAGTGTATAGATTTCTCTTCTGACCAATGTACTTCTAGAATCTCTTCTTGTTATTTTTCATATCCCTCACTAGGTTCAGTTCCATCTATGCCTTTGCTTTTGTGATCCTATCTCTGCGGACAGCATACCTATATTCTTCTCTGGCCATCTCATCTTTCTTTCCACTGCCTTTACATATCTCTCTTATCCCAGCAGGTCTTTGTTCAGCCATGTCAGTTTCCTTTCTCCTCCACTTGGTTTCTTACGCTGGGGGACAGAGAGCTCTTGTGATTTCAGAAAGGTCTCCCTCAAGAGCTGTCAGCTCTGCTCCATTCCTGTATCACTAAGGACAGCTTCCCAGGGGATTCCATCCAGTAATTTGTTCAACAGATGGAAGTTTACATTCCTGAATTTCAGTGTCCTGACTCTACTCTTTGCCAGGCCTACATCATTTGGTTATTTAATTTTAAAACAATATCACAGACTTATCTACTATATGTTTTAAACTGAGCAGTTTGTAGTGGAAAATACATTCATTTTCCTATTCATTAAATGCCTCACAATGTTTGTAACAAGGATGTTGCCAATAGAAATAAATCAAAACAGACACCAAAACAAACAACAGATTCACTGGGCTGCTGTATTAAGCAAAATAAAATGTTCAGATCAAGAATTACCCTAACTCTTCTAGATTACCACAGCTATTATAAGATGCTATTTTTAGGCAGAAAACTTCCTTAAATCCTACTCTTACAAATATTTGTCACAAGAATATGTTTGCATACTTGACTAAGCCTCCTGAAATCAATAGACTCAGTCACATAGTATATCCTGTAGGAACCACTTCCCAAATGCAAATTCCTGTAGCTGTAAATCTAACATTCACCATAACTCATAACAGTAGGCTTTACCTAAACAAAAACAGACTGTTCCACTTTGCAAAAGATACGAGTTTTTCTGTTACTTCTTTTCCTGATTATTCTAAAGCTAAACGATGTGAAATTGTCATCTCCATTCGCAAACTCATCTGTAGCACAGGACAAATGACAAGTAGTCATACAGGTCATAAACATTCTTAATTTGTCATAAGCAAATGGTAGCTTGTTTAACAAAGTGAAAGGCAAACTTACGGGCCATGTGTGACAGTGTGCTTTCCCTCCTGCTCCACCTTCCTTCTTAAGCTTGGTAATTATGCTTAAGGCTATGCTCGTACAATGAGGTGCAAAAGACCTTGCCCTTGCTTGGGAATAATAACAGTCAAGGCATCACCAGAGACAGGTGATCCTGCCTTAGCAGAGAAACATATTCTTCACTTTATAACCACACCTCATTCGAGTCATTGTTTTATTAGCAGTATGCACATTTGTGAGCAATTGTCAGCAGTGAAGTACATGAAAAGTAAAATTTCATCAAAGATCTCTGATGAACAGCTTGTGAGCTCACTTAGAGCTGCCATCACTGCCATCAAACCACGGTGATGCATTTGTTTCACAAAAACAAGGCCACATATCCCATTTGTTTAAGCTTTTTTTTTTTTTTTTTTTTTTTTTTTTTCCCCCCCACTGCTTTAAGAAATATTTTAAGAAAAATATTAATTTTCCTTTTTCGATTTCTATATCAATGATCCAAACTTATACTACAGAAAAATAATATGTATACTTTTTATTATTGAGGCTTTCTTGTGTCTATTCCATTTCTACTATTAGTTAGCAGTCTTTACGCTCAGTTATTTTGTTCTTGCTCAAACAAAATGTTTTAGCAAATCAGTCCTTCTGACAGTTAAATATAATGAATACATTCTACAGTGACTAGATACCCAAATCCTGAAGGAAAATGCTCAGCTGTAATAAAATATTCACCGCAGATTACAAGGAAAAGTATCGTTTCCATTTTTATTATTTCCATAAAATGAAATATTATTGTGCATTTTTCAGCACAGATTGTAGCAGCAAGACATTAATCCTGTTCCCTGAATGCAGTGTTCTGATAGGAAAGGATGTATTAAAAGGTTTCAACAAAATAAAGAATAAAATTCAGTATGCTGTTTGAAGGTAGGTTGCAAATGACTGCAGTTTATAGCACGAGACCATTTTGGTATGAGAAGGAGTGATTAGATAGTGATGTATGACATGTTTGATATAATTTATCTGCCTTTTATTCTTTGCTGGGACCTCATCTACATAAAGGTACAAAATGAGTTACAGATCAGTAAGAAAAGAAAACAGATCTGCTAGTGAGAAAGGGTTTAGTCAGCAAATAAGTTTTTCAGATTCAACTTTTAAGATTTTCATTGTGTAAAATAAGTTGTATATTTGCTTTCTGACTTTCTTTCAAACAAATATTGCTAAGAAAATCCTAAATTAAAAACTACTTAAAGAGAAGAAAGTTTTTTGTTTTGCAGAAAACTGCAAAGAAATATTGGAATCATAAGAGAATAATAAAAATATAGTATGATATATTAATTCTTATCTCTTACATGAAATGTATTTCATGCTTTATATTAAGATACTGATGACATCTACCCATTGAATACTTCATATAGAGATCTGAAGCAATAAGTACTGGATAGCTTTAAATGACCTTTGATGTGTCCTCTCTCTGTCCCACTATACTCCTCTCTCATTATTCCCAGAAAAGGATGGTAATTAGTAAGATGTGGATGGCAAATGAATTACACACAAGGGCTGTTCTGAAAGTAATACCTTCTATTTTGTCATACTGGCTCACAGTTCCGTTAGATTTTATCCATAGTATATATACAAAATACACATAATCTTTATTTGACATAGACACTCAGAATATTTTAATAAAGTCAGAAAGGTGTTACATGCACTAAGACACAAAAATGAAGATCTGTGTTTACAAAATCTTCCAGAAATGAAGGAAACAAAAATAAAGTGAAATATCAGTTTTACAGGTTATTCTAATAAAGCCATTCTTTCATGTCACAGCACAGAACATCTTTCACTGGGGAAAAAAAAAAAGAAAAAAAAAGACTGAATGAAAGAGTCAATTTTCAGTTTTTAAATGAATTACTTAATCATCTAGACAACGGACAAATGGACAGGAAAACCACCAGCTCTCCCTCAGTGGAAAACAGTATTTTGCTGAATATTGTCAGCAGGTGTTCTTCATGGATTCAAGGGAGAATGCCATCACTTTATTTGTTAAATTAGTGAGTAATATAATTATTAAGGACATTGAGCTTTTAGTTCAGTGTTCTCATAAAGCAAAAAAAGCAATAACTTTTCAGTCTTTAATAAATCTGATACAAACGTCTAAAAGTTTGGCCAAATTACCAGCTGAAAAATGGATTATACTTCAGCTACATCACTGTATCTGTTTAATTTTACTTCGGCAAAGAATGTTGCTATTTTTGCAATATCATAAGGAAAAATCTAAACACAAGTCTGGTATGTTGGTGCCAACAAAACACAAAATACTAATGCAGAAAATAAATCTAGTGTGTAGAGGTCAACTAGGGTAGAGCCTTGTGGCAATAGTTGAGACAGAGCTCTTTTCAAATCAGTGTAAATAATATGTGTAAAATCACTCTATATTCACAAGAAAATGGAGTTAAAAATAATGTTAAATAAATAAATAAATAAATAATGAAAATAAAACAAAACAAAACAAAAAACACCCCAAAAATGAACCAACCAAACAAAAATCCCCACCTTTCGGCAGCCAAACAAACAAACATACAAAACAGCACACGTAGATAGAGAAGGGCATCTTTAGCAGAGAGTGAACAAATTATGAGGTTTAGATTTTCATCTGCATCATCCTTCATTTCAGGAAAATGCAAGTCATTTAACTTGCCTTGCTTATACAGTCCATTTGAAATTTAACAGAGTCAGTACTGCTGTTAGGTAGACTGGCTTCCATCCTTCTGACTCATTATATAATCCATTGGACAAATCTCACTAGACATCTTTAAGATATTAGTGGAAGTTGAGATAGCAGAAAATTAAGAAAATTTCTCTCTTGTTGATTATTGGTTCTGCCTGACAAGCACTGAAACAATATTTCGTACACTCTAGAAAAATGCTTCAGGAATAAGGCTATTGAATATTCTAGACAAAAAGTATTTTTTACAAAATTTGTTCTCCTATTGACACTTAACTGAACAAACAAAAATTCAAAAGGCATAAACCTGCAGAGGAGATTCACTACAACCATAAAAAAGAATGAACTGAAAATGTTCAAAGGAGCACAAGTGATTGATCCTTTGGATTATATTTCTATCTAGTATTTACAGTACTTAAAATATGAACATTTTTAGCTGTGAAATAGATAAATTTGATCAAATTACTGCAGCTGGTACGTTTTCCCGTAAGTAAGATTTAGGTTCTAAGTAGGCCTATCAGGACAGATTCAAAACCGTTCCTAAAAAGTAATCAAAGGGAGAGGAAATAAAATAAAAATATCATCCCAAAGTTATAAACAGAAGCTAATTTTGAGAGTTCCTGAAAGCTATTTTTACTTCATTTTGAAATCAAATACTATCAAATATTCTGTTAGCCTACAAAGTTTATCAAATTATATTAATATATAATATTGTACATTATTCTGCCTTTGCACTTCAACTAGAAAACAGTGTGTTCAGAGAGTCATAAAAAGGCTCAAGACTGAATTTCTTTGCAATACTGCATTAAAGACATAAATTCCTTCCACTTCATTCCTTATTTTCTGTTTTTGCAAGTACATTTAGGTTGATCCTATCTTTAGAGCGGTAAATCTCTTGCCTATCCATATTAATAATAATCATGTGAATTTGTTCACTGCTATAATATATTGGAGTCCTTTCAGAATTAGTATTTATTCATTTCAAACATACCTAAACTGAGATGTCTTCAGTGTCAAGGATAACATCTAACATGTCTATGTTCCCATTATAAGTTACAGAGTTCTAAACAACATAGAAATGGAACTCTGTTGGTCTACCAGATGTAGGCATCTACTTCAGTGAGAGCTGACTGGCTCTCTTGACACTCTTGACTGAACCTAACTTGCATAAAAACTCACACTGAAAACATGTAAATGCTGTTATTTGAACCTAAACCTCATCTCCTCTTTATCCACTAGGCTATCTACTATAATATTTTTCCCTTAATTAATGATTATTATTATTTTTTTTATTTCATATGGAATTTGTTCTTACAAATGAAGTTTCATATGGTGTAAAATATTATTTAGTTCAAGCATGGTAGTTTAATTCAGCTTAAGAGGTTATCTG
Source organism: Centrocercus urophasianus (assembly GCF_019232065.1). Lineage (NCBI taxonomy): Eukaryota > Metazoa > Chordata > Aves > Galliformes > Phasianidae > Centrocercus > Centrocercus urophasianus. The sequence continues at coordinate 50,712,345 of NW_024884364.1, read as the reverse complement.
AAAAGCTAAAATGTAAAGAGGCTATCTCACAACTTTGTTCTTCTTTCTTTCAGAGTCCTTCTTCTCTTTCTAATCTGAATATAAATTTCAGATGGAAATCTGAAACACTAGGAAATTTCCACCTATAATAATATTTAATAGAAAGGAAACAGAATACAGGTCACATCTATCACAACTAGCTATGTCTGATAAATATATACATACAAATGCTGTCCCCTGTACTACATTACTACTACACTATTTTTCACTTCCTCATGCAGTCCTGAGTTAGTGACCAAAGAGAGGATTGTAGCCTTCTACACTGTATACTGGTCATCTACCCAGAGCAAGACCATCCCCTGATCTTCCTGATCCTACATAGAAGTCAGGTGCACATGCCAACTTTTTGTAAGCAAATCATACAGGAATATGAAGATGGCACAGTATGCAAGATATGAAGAAATACAATACTCAGCTATTGAAGTCCTTAATTTCAGTCTTTAGAAGTATGACTAATGGGAGATCACATTCAGCATTGCTCACACTCTTTAAAAACAGTTGCTGTGCTTCTGTAAATCATACTTTCTGCGAACAATGCTGATAAAAGTTATTCCTCCCGACAAAGACTGGTGGTGAATATGGTTGGCTCTGCAACATGCCCTTTACTTGTAGATGAAGATGAAGATGTCATCTATATCAGGAAATTTTAAGAACTCATTGATACGCCTTTTGTGCATGACAGCTGGTAGGAATACTAACGTTTTTTCCATTTTTTTCCTACTTGTTGGCAGGCACAGGAGTACTTTATACCTTAAGAACTTTGCATAGCAATGCTGCTTCTAATTTAAACAATGTAAGAGGCAGTGAGACTGTAAATCTCATCATTCTTGAAATGAAGTATAATTTGCTCATTCTATCTGTAAGTGTCATACACTTACATAACTTTTTTCTGGGTATTTTGCATAGAAATCTGGGTAAAAAGTAATTATAAAATTGTAATTGTGTATACATTTCAATAAATGTGATTATCTACTTTTATATGCATACATACTGAGATTTATCCTCAAAACAATTTTCGACTTTGGAAAAGCAAATTATTGTGATTACATTCTATATAGCTTCATTCTCTTGTAAAGGACAGTCTTCTTCATCTTGTGTGTGCTAGAACACATCATAACTCCTCACGTGGAGAAAGGAGACAATACATGGGTAGAGTTTGAGTACAGTCTGGAAGGTGAAGTCTACTAGAATTGAGGAGAATGCTGTTAACAGTCAAGCATATTCAATTTCATGACATTATTACAGTAGCTTTTTTGTAAGATACTATCTGGTGTATCTATTTAAAAAACAATCACAAAGTTCTGTGGAACATAAAATCAGAGAAAAATTTCAGATGATTTCAGAATTGCTAATATCCATTTATTCTACTTTTATTTATTTGAAATAATTGCTCTGCACTCAAAGAAGAAAAGGTAAAACAAAATAGTTCCTCTCTTCCATGATTGTAAGTTGCTATTTTCCCCCAGTAAATACTTTTTTTTTTTTTTTTCTTTCTGTTCTGGGATGCTAGAAGACAATTCAGTTTTAGAAATTATTTCAGTAATTAAAAAATGTGCTTCAATTGTCCAAGTAAATTAATATGATCATTTAATATATTGTGATAGTAATGAGCTAAATGAGTTGCTTTTTTTTTGAAAGATATTTATTGATAATATGAATAAAACAACAGCAGAAATTACAGCCTGCCATTTGTAGAATGCAGCTTGTTGAACAAGTTATAAGAAATCAATGTCGCAGTTTCTTTTTAGTCCATATTTTGTTTTTCACTTTGATTCTATGCTCCTTTCTCCTTTTTGAGCTGTTCTTATATCCTAGGAATTAGTTGGATGTAATAGTCAAACTACTTTTTACACAGAACTGTTTATGAGTTTGCATATAATTGAATATCTAATGTTATAAATAAGTCAAATATGTAACATCTAGATTACAAACTGAAAATTGCTACATATTCATGACAAAATAGGAAAATTGTATCATACATACATCATTTTATTAATTTGTCTTATTGACCTCAGAAATTTTTCCAGAAGCTTTCAGTTACAATGAAGATATTCTCTTCTGCCATACAAACAGTCTTATTCATTGGATTTATTGCAATGGATCTAACAGTCTACAAGACCATTATGTGAATAAGACATTATTGCTAGTGGGGTCAACTGAAAAATAAACTCTTTTCAAATTGTTGCATTCAAACTATGCGGAATTTTGCAATATTTTTCAATATTCTCTTTCTCTGGTATAATGCTTACTTGTTATGTAATAATGTAAATTGTCAACTTTGTGGAAGGAGGAATATATATTCATATATTTATGTTTTGCTCTGTCCTGGATTTAGTTATGCTGAAGGAAATGGTGACTCAGTCACCCAATTCTGACAAATCCTTTTTATTCTCTGCATTTAAATGCTAGAGAGACAGATTTTTTCTTAAAGGTTAGATGCCAAACAATGGGTGTCCACTTCCACTGTCAAGGTTATTAGTGCTGTCAGCTCTTCTCCATGTTTCTGAATTGAGATGCAGTGCTCCTATTATCTGTTACGTACATTATCCCCTCTGGAGATTGTGTCAAGATTCCTTCCATTTGGCATGTCTTGCATTGTAAGGATTACAAAGGTGTGTGTTACTATGCCACTTCCATTTGGTGTTTCACATATATTAATGCTATTTTTGTCCCCGTACTGTTACATTGTCCCTTCAATCAACTCAGGAAGTAATAATACAGAGATGAGAAGGCTGTCTGATAACTGTTGCAGAATAAGATTATGCATTCTTGAAAATCCCCTTTCATTAATACTTACTAGGTAGTCAAGGACAGAAATATAACTTTGCTTTAACATAACTTACAAATTTTGTTCAACAGCTTTACATCATTTGATAATTTGGTTCATTTTCTATTTGAAAGTGACATTATTTCCTGACAATAAAAATTCTTATAAATATATATATAATATATATGTAAATAAATATATAAATAAAAATAAAAATTACTCACTGAAACAATGAAAACATAAATGATGCTCCCTGACAACCCACTAACAATGGATAAATTCAGCCTGAAATGCTCTTTTCATTAATTTTTATTACAATGAAAGAAATAGCACCTCCTTCCTATATTCCCAAGAGACTACTGCTTTTCAGAATCATTCCTTCAACAGATGATTCTGAATCATTTTCAGGCCTTACCTTTGTCTTGTCAATTATCCTGTACAAAGAAACAGAAAAGAGATATCTTCTTCAGTGTTTTAAATTCCATTATACATATACTGTAATCTTCTAAATATTTCAAGTCTTTTGAAGGCTTACAGAGTAGGATTTTTCAAAGTTGTTACTGTTTCTTGAATGTTTATTCAGAGTTTTGGTTGACATCACTGAAAAGTGACAGTGCCAAAAAAAAAAGAATTTTTAACTTTTTTTTTTTTTCAAAAAGTGTACCTTGCAAGCATGTTAATATTTTTGTTTTTCATTTAGCACAATTTAAAAATAAATTTTCAAAAAAATTTGTTCACTCTTCTAATACAAACAGCTTTATCTATTGTAATTAGCGATTTTGGAAAATATTTCTGACAGAACATTATTTTCAGTTGATATCATTCTTATTACTTTTGTATTCCTTGATATTAAAAAGGAATACAAAGGAATTAAAAGGTACAAATTTGTTTATGATACCTTTTTATTTCCTATGAATATTTTAAAACCCTTCAAGAAAATAAAAACTTTAGATCTGAGATCATGCTTTGAATTAATCACAGATAAGTTTCGTAAGTTTTTTGTAATCTTAAACAATTGTTGGAGTATGAAAGGTCACTTTGTAGATCACCATCTCCTATCAAAAAGATGGCCAGAAACTTTTAAGACTCTTATTTAATTTTATTTACACACTGAAGGCAACAATGTTCATCTAAGGAAAAGTTTGTGTATGGAGCAGAAGCATAAAATGGCATTGTTCTAGAAATTTAATTGTTTTTGAGTCATTCTAAATATGTTTTCATAACCACCAGTAGAGTCATACACATTTCAGTACTAGTTTTATTATGCTATGCACACCTCTTATTATACCACTGATTTCATACAGCTATCTATTCTTAAAAACCTTATAAAATAGAACATCAAACTCTTATAAAATGCATTTGACTATACTGAAGCAGTCAAAATAATGATATCATTAATGTTAATATAAGAATGACAGCACCACAAAAGAATAAATGAACTTGTGGTTTAGAACTAATACTGAAGTTTCCATTCATAAAAGTACCTTTGCACATATGTACACACACAGAGATACACAAAACATTGAAACATCTTTAACTAGACATTAGTTTAGACTCCATAAAACATTCTGTGGCGTTTACTGCCAACCTTGGAAAACTTCAATTTTAAAAAAACAGTGAAATCTTTGTTTCAATTTCATTGTCATTTTTTGATACTAAAGTTCTGTGTGAGCATTCTGTTACTTCCACAGACACACAATTTAGTAATCAATTCTGGCTGAAATTCAGTTTCAAAGGCAAGAATTGTAACCTGTTTTCTTGTTCATGTTTTTTGTTTCTGTTTTTAAATTTGGTATCTCATTTAGGCCCTTTTCATAGATATTGAAGGTTATCTAGTCTACTCTCTGTGTCAGATAGTAACTATCCACAGAATACAGGAAACAATGCAACACTACTCACTAAAATTTGAGGCTGAAAGAAAATGGCTGAAGGCGCTAAAGAAAAGAACTTAATTATTCAAATAAAGCAGTGATGCCTGATTTTCATATAACTGCCCTGTTCATCAAGACATACTGTATACTTGCATAAGCACTCTCCATTCTTCCTTTCCACTACACTGAGAAATATGTGGTTGAGAATGCAAAATTTCAAGAATAGCACAGAAAAAGATGAGCAAGTCCAACTCTACAGTAGTGTAGAAGAAGGAAGAAGTGAGATTCTAATCCATCTTAGCATAGCATTACTGGTTGCATTTCCCACAATACTAAGGCATAAAACACCAGTTTCACTCTTTTAACCACTGGATTATTATCTACCATGGCTAACAGGTCAAAAGAAGCTAGTTATAATCCTGACCTTGTCTAGCCTTTAAGGTTTCTCCTAGATCCTCAGTTCCTTATTTTAAATTTGTCTGTACTGGATCTTAGTGTAGCAGGTATGTAATTACATGCTTAAAAGAAGAAAGTCTAGATATTCTCACATCAGTCAGAGATTCTCAAACAAAATCACAGAATGCTTCACTAAAGGTTTTACATGTTTCACATTAATATTTCAATAAAAAATGATGGTAATATATTTACATAATATTTAATACAGTGGTCATTCAGTGACCTTACAAAAACATTAGGTAAGACTAGGCCTTCTCTTGATAACACTAACAAATAATAAAATAAAACGTAAAAACGTGCAAGGAGAGAAAAAATCTTCCTACCTAGCTTTCCAAGAAGTAAAACAAATCAAATGTTCTGAAATCATTTCTAAGTTTACAAGTAGATCTTTAACAACCTGCCTATAATGCCTCACTGGATGAATGAGTCTGCTGTAACCGTATCCATAGTTTTAGAATTTTGCACTGCTTATTTGTTTGTTTTCTTGTTTTCCCAACAATGAAAGTCCAGTTTATTTTAAATCGACAGAAAAATGCATGAGATTGAAGTAGAAATGAAATGTTTTTGTGAATCAGAACCACCTATTCAGAATTTTATGGAGCCATATGATAATTTATTATGTCACTGAGCTACCATTTACACGGAATCATAGGGCTTGGACTGGATTTCTGTCCAGTCTAAATTTTGAAAATTAAAAAATTATATCTTTCTACATATCTATATGTATTTTTATGGCACTCATCTTTAAGTGATTTTCTTGCTTTATTCCTCAATTAACTTCATGTACAGTTGTTTGCACATTTCAGAATTTAAAATAATTTAAAAGTCAAAATCTGAATAAAAATAAGTAAAAATCTGAACTAGTCTTCATTTTTTATATAGTAGTTTTCAGTTATTGATTTAAAATATTATTTTACAATCTTCTGATTATATTCCTACTGTTTCCACATTTCTTTTTTCTTTTTTCCTTAGCGTATGCCCGCAATAGTTTTATGAGAAACATATAAGTCTATGTAAATGTTATCAGTGTTTCTCACCGAGTTCTTTACATCCTATTTTTCCCGGCTCTCTCTTGAGCTGGAGTGCCCATCTCTTATAAAACAACAACAGCAACATCAAATATGAATATTTATCTTAAAACAATTATTAAAAAAACCCTTTTTTTCTTCAGAAGGAAGGTTTTGATTTCTTTTAAGTGAGGCAATTGAATTTAAGTACTTATACAAGAAACATACTCTTTGCTGTTTTACTTTTGTATTTGGTGAGATTTTTGGTCACTTATTCAACTGAATCAAGTTCCTGTAATGAAGGAGCCTAGTTTCCCTTTCTGAGTATACACTGAGCTGATTGAGACTAGGATTCTACTTCACACCCTCATTGCTATCCCTTCAGTTCTTAGAAAGAAAGTTGCTGAACGTCACAGGTAGCAAAAGGATGTTCAATATGAATTCTGATGGTTCACCAGACACGCTTAGCAGTACAAATACATTAATGGAAAGACCAATAGGTGTAAAGCACGCTTTCAACAGATTTTTAATTTTATGGGGATACTGTTCAACTACTTGGAAAAAATTTTCCAAAGGAAACTTAATTCACAGAGAAGTTAAAAAAAAAAAAAAAAAAAGTGTCATAAACCTTTTCTAAATACTTGTCACCCAACTCATATCATTATCATTAACTCATTATCCTGGCAGCAAAGTCTCCCTTTTATGCAGAAGCCCCTTTATTTAACATTGCTAATTTCAGGCTTGAAACCTTCAGTCCTCAGCCAGACTTCATTCATACTTGTGATCTCCTTAATTTTAGAAGATGAAATGCCATTAAGCATTATTAGCATGTCAATTATCTTCTGGATTCAATTCTATTACTCTTCTAGGGACAGTATATGACCAATCCTTCCTTCTCTTGGCTGCTGTACAGATCAGTTCACATGGTTATGGATGTGGAACACAGAAACACAACAGAGCACACCCTTCAGGGCAAGTTAAAAAATATAAATCTTGTTTTCTAACTAAATGAAAGATAAATATATAAGAAACATGTCTGTCATATCATTTGTCACTAAGCTACAGCATACCAATAAATATTCACAGGATTGAAGAAGATGCTTAAACTTTTCCTTTTGTATTTATATAATGTGCGTTCTCACTGGCAATTTTTCAGTATAGTTTTTCCTGTTTGAAGGCTGGGATTAGATTTTAGAACGAAATGAGCAACAATCAATAAACATTAGACAACAATTTAATAAAGCAAATCAGCCTATGAAAAAGGCATTTATGAACAAACAAATGTGAACTGTACTTCTTATTCCTATTTAAGAAAACAAATCCTAACTTTGGCTAAGGAAAGAGACTGAGTATCCTTGCTTTTCTCTCCAGTTCGTACTGTAGATTTGTCTGTGATTATTAAAATCCTTAGCACATATCCAGGCATGCATAACACCAGCTTCTGTTAAGTATCTTCTGTTTAATTAGATTTCTTTTATTTTACGGACTTAACATGTTTTCCATGTCAAATAGTCAGACTTTGTTATAAATATGCTTGTTTTAGTTTTTCTTTGTCTTCTGCTCTTTCAGTGCTATCACTTAAGTCTCTTCTTTACTGCAAATGGTACATGGCACAAAAATTCTTTTGAATTTCTTTTAATATTTAAGTGAGAAAAAATTTAGAACAGAAGCTAATATATGGCAAAAATACAGAACAATTCTGAATGTGCTTAGAATGTGATTTGGAAGAATTAGAATATTAATGCCTTGATACATCACCCTAGAATCAATACATAAAAAGAACCACTTCTCAGTAAAAAGGCTATTTGTTGATATTAGTGGTGGATGCTAACACTCCCACTGCACTAAATGATACTCTTCAGAAGCAAGTAATTTTTTTTTTTCTTTTATTTCTGTCATGGTCTTTGATTAGATTTATCCCTCCACGAGAAAATCTTAAAAGTATTTGCTTGTGTAATGTACTGTTGTTTTTATCCCTCCTTTTAATGAAAGGGTTTTTTTTGTTTTTTTTTTTTTGTTTTTTTTTTTGTTTGGTTTTTTTTTTGTTTTTTTGCTTTTTTTTTTGAGTAAAAAGTAATTATATATTTAATTGGATTTTTTTTTTTCTTAGATCAAGTTACGTATTCCAGGTCAGAATGTTTCCTAAATACACAAGCTTGTCAATCGTACAACCATAGCTTTTATCAGACAAGTTCATATCCAATTTAGTGATAGCCACGGAACACATAATTCTGTCTCAGAGGACAAATATTTCCTTTAATATAAATTTACAGTATTCATTCAATATTTACTGCAACTCAGGGATTGCAGCATTGAAACTTCAAATAATTGAGCAGTTACAAAAATGTAGTAGAAGGCAATTTGCTTCGTAACTAAAAGAGCATCATATAAAACTGTATTTTCTCTGCTCATTGAACTTAGTTTTGCCTCTTTCCATTTTGGTTTTAGGTTCTTCTTTTTATAAGAGCCAACAAGCCCTTGAACATAAATGTTCAGGAAGTACATATGGAAAATGTGCAGCATAATTCAGAAAATTATTATGGCACATTGTGCAAGGCCTTGAAACCATGTCAGACAACCTTTAGCCCTAAAGTCTGTAGGTATTATTGAAGAAAAGTCTAATACTTATACATTAAAAATAATAAATAAATAAATAAATGATTGTGATTCCTAGGTTACCACAAAGAACAAAGAAACATATTATAAATAATATAAAACCAGTTAGCCTGAGGAAATAAAACTTTTTTTTTTGCTTGTTTGTTTTTTGTTTTTTGTCTTTACATCAACAGGTAAAATTTTACTGCTTTTCATGGCACAAGTGATATAATACAATGAATATAGTAAAAGAAGAACAATGGCATGTGGTGTAACCACAGAACAGTGGTTACTAAGCCTTTTTAAATTTTGTTTTCTTTTTACATTGCAGCTGGTAAATCTGCCATTTTTCATGATCTGAGAGAGAGAGAGAAGAGAAGCAGGTAATAAAGTATTCCGATGGACCTACCACACTTCTGTATCAAAGAACTACAGTTCCAAAAAATTGGGGTTACAAAGGTTTTGATATGGTAGTTTTCAGAGATACTAATTATTTATACATAGTCTTAAAAATATCCAATAGATCACTTTCATGTTTGTTTTAAACTTCAAATTGCAATAAAAAAGCCTCAACTAGCATCACAAAATTTCAGATAAAATCAATCAGAAGCTATAAATTTTAAACGAAAGTGAAGATTACAGAAAAGAAAATATAGAATAAAATTAACATATGTTAAAGAATTGAAAACCCAGAGAGATGGCTTTACACAAGATATCACTGTAATATTTCAGTCAAGAAACCAGACATTTTTCCCTATGATAAACAGTAAAGAGTGTTAAAAAATTCCCTGAATAGTCAAATATTTCTTTGGTTCTAAATAGTGACTACTTGATGATATGCACTAATATCTTAGCTTTACAATATAATAAACTGTTAATGCCAAATTATTTCATATTTAATGTGTTAATTTAATAAAAAAATGTACTGCAGAGGACACAAAAAATTCACTACCCTAGAGAATTATCCATGTAAGAGAAAAAAATCTTACAACAGTTGCTATTAAATTATGTGACCTTATTGCTTCTGTAGCCAACATTAGAGAACCATATAAAACTGATTTAAAAAAAAAAAAGAAAAAAAAGCAAGCAAGAAAGAAATTATCATTCCTGTCAATAGGTTCCTCACTACTACTGCTCTATTTTGGTTATTAAGATTTTCATATTTTAAAATTTCCAGTATTTTAATATCAACTGTATATGCAAAGCATAACTTCTGCCTGGGAATAGTATCCTATTCTAGAACATAACTATTTAAGTGATGTAATGAATAAAGGAGCATGAGTGATATGCCAAATCTTATTTTGCTTTTAATGCAGTCTATATTCTCCAGAAGTATTGTGCTTTAACACATTAGTAGATATTAACTATGTCACACCTGCAGTTTCTTACAAACCCTATACTTTTAAATTTAAGAAATGTGACTACTTAAATTAATGAAGGAATGTTATTTAAAAGTCTGTCAATTTCATTTTTATGAAGTTGTAAACACATTTCTCAGAATCCTATAAGAACCAATCTTCTGTATAACACTGAAAAATAAACTAACTAGGGTCCAGCAAATTTTTCATTTTTTATCATTTTTTATTCAGTAATTAAGGAAGTGGGACAGAGACAGATTTATATATATATATATTTGTATTAAATTAAAAGAATACATTTCCTAACAAAAATTAAAAATATTTTAAGCAAGTTTCCTATTTAATTAAATATACTCATTTTGCACAAAAGTTTACCTATGGATCTTTCAAAGAGAAGAAAAATAAATAGATGGAAATCTTTTTTTTTATTCTTTCTCTGGAACTGATTCTCACAATTACCAATTCACTCAAGAGCGGACTTGATTTTTTAAGTCTGTTGAAGGTTTCTATAACAGCTATGTCCAAATGATAATTGTCTATTACAGAACATACTACCTTGGAATTCAAAGCATGGAATTTTTATTTCTCTATTCACCAATGGTTTTCTGAGTGCCTTTTTGAAGTTATTCCCTCTTGCTATGTCCTCACCATTTCTGCTTCTAATTTTCAATGCAGGTATATAAATAACTGTTAGGAAGTTCAGTAAAAGAACAGTTTTATTCAAGACTATGTATTCTGACTCCTAATAGTACTGTATGACATTGACAGAACTTGACTTAAATAAATCTTAATGATTTTTTTTTTTTTTTTGGAGGAGCAAGAATGAATTTTATCAGTGGCTGCTTAATATATTCCACCACATAATCAATAATCAACAGGCAAAATAAATGAATTTGATAGCGTTCAGAGTTTTGGGTTATATCCCTAATTGTAGTTCAAATAGGCATGAAAGAAAGCTAAAAAAATCAGTTTCTCTTCAAGCTCTTACTTCCTGGTAATTCTCACAAGCTGAAGTGCTGACTGTGCTTCCAGAATAGGTATTGTATATTTTGTAAATATTCCAGACTATTGCCTCACATGCTTAGACATATTTCTATCCGCAGTTCCTTATGTGAATTCTTGCTACTAATACTCCTGCTGCTTTTTGAATAACTCAAGAATTTCTTATTCTGACATTGAATAGTAATTTACAGTCATTAATAACTTGACTGTACCTATAAATCAACATTTTTTTCTACTAAATGCTAGTAGAGTGGTAAGACAATTAAATCTTCAACCAACTTTACATACTTTTTCATTAAGTGAACAGTTATGGTATATATTTGTTTTCATGCATAGTAAGAATTTAGTAAATTATATATAATGACATGATGCAATATTACCGAATGCTTACTTAGATCAGGGTTGAGAAACATTGGCTACATTGTGAACTACATTGCCCACACTGTCTTTTACGGTCTCTCATCAGCAGTTGTCCAACCCTGACTTCAAAGAGATGTGAAAAGAGCTCCAAAAGCCTTCCTTCATTCTACAGGCACAAAGACACCTCTGATCACATTGACAATCACTTGGTTACCAGCAATTAACTTGATTTGTGACACATCACTAGATTTGTTTCACATAGATGTGATGGGCTGAGTTGGAAGAGTTACCAGATAAAGAAGACAAGAGGGCACATGTACCAGAAACGTTCCTCTGTCAGTCTCTCCAATTCTCCACCCCCAAGGATACAGAAAAGAGAGTAGCAAGGTGATGGAGTACATCCAGATCATGGCTGCATGCATCTCCATTCATTAAACTCTGAGATTCGCTAGTAAAATATCATAATGTCATTCCAAATATTTTCCATTTTCAGAAAATTTTAGCAATATTTGCAAATAAAGCAACAGTCAAAAATGTATAGAATGAAAATGCCAACATTTATTGAACAATGCCTACATTTATTGAACAAATATCAAAATGTGAAAAAATATAAAGTATGCTTAAGTTGACGTGAACATCACATTGAAAAGACAGAAAGAGAGAACATAAAGCAAGAGGCCACTAACTGTTCTTGCTATTCCATGATGCATTCAGAGCAAAGACTAACAGTATTATGTGAGAAAAGGTAGCCAAGTTTTCTGGCAGAAAGCCTAGGAAGATGTAGATGTAAAAACTATTTTGTCTTCCTGAAGAGAACAGTGCTTATAGTATTTCATACATTTAAAACAACGGATGTATCCAGGACTCAAGGTACATGGAAAAAACTCCACCTCAAGCCAATACACTTCTATGCATTTTTTAAAAATCTTGTTCAATGTCCCTATTGCTAAAGTACAAATAGTTAATTACAAACAACTTAAAGTAAATTTAAAAACTGCAAGTTAGTATTGCTTCTTCCAAGTGTCACTTGCATTTGATGGATTGTTATGCTTCAAACAAACAAAAACAGATCAACAAACAAATCCAGGAAATCTGAAAAACAATTATATTTAATATAAGCTCATAGTACACTAATTTTTATATTGTTCTTTGAGTACTGACTCAAGCACATACTGCAGTTTTCCTTACAACTGAAAAAAAAAAAATCCTTACTTGCCTAACAGCACGTTGAGTAGAGTCTAACTTCTGTTATCATATTCTTGAGTACAGTAACATTCTGGTGAACTATCCTGCTTCAATTGCTTATTTAACCAATGCCAGGCATCTGTAATGCTTGAGGCTAACCAAAGATACTGCTCAGAAATTTTTAATGATCCTTCACTCTCTTTATAAGCAACAGTAAATAAGTTTCATTTCTAAAATAAAGGGAAGATGTTTGGTTGTTTTCTAAGCACGTGTAATTCCTTTAAATACTGTCTTTTGACAGGTACTCAGATACTGGCATTTTGTTGCTTGGTGAGTCAGCCTTATATGTAACTGATTATGAGACTGAGATACATCACTGACTGATTTGGTCCCTGTTTTCCTTGCAAATGATAGAATTAAGTTGTTAAAATGAAAGGAGAATATTTTACAGTAAGGAAAGATATTACCTGTAAGAAATGCAATCTGAAGATGAAAACTATATGCCATATACTGAAGGGCAGAAGTTGCATTGATTTAAACTGCAAGACTTCATCATGAATGAGACAAATTTGCCCCATGGGTTACTGAGTGTATTGAATGTAGTTATGAAACAGAAATAGCAATTTAACTTCTATGCAATTTTAGCAGGCTTGCAGGATGAATTTCTTCATCTCTACATTTGTTTTCTTTCAAAATACTGATGTAAATTGATAGCAAAATTTCCATGATTTCCTTAAACATATCCTATATAAAGGTCCTAAAAATAGGGAAGTAAAACACTGACACATTTTGAAGAGATTTTTTTAGTAAATAACTTTATAAAGGGGTCTTAGAGCTAAAAGAAATAACACTCTTAGAAATATAGAAGATTAGCAAGGCTTGGTTCTTTTTTATCAGACAAAGGCATGTCTAGCTGCCTTCAGTGGGAACTATAAGGATGTCAGTACAGTTTGCTTGCAATTCAACTGAACCTTGAATACAATCACAAGAAGAATTTAATGTATGAGAGTCTGTAGGATTTTCATTCAGAAAAGAAATTTTTTTCTTTCTTGATAAAATAATCAATGCTGTACTTCTGACAATCAGCAAAAAAAAATTCTATGCACCAAGAAATGTAATTAAAATGTCTTTCCTTTAAAAAAAAAAAAGAAGTTTTGCACTTCCAAATGAAGAGGAAACCATTCCTGGGGAAAAAAAAAAAAAAAATGAAGGGGAAAAAATGGGTGAGTGTGGCATAGCAGAAATCACAAGTATATGCAAACAGATCTGAGTGGGCAGGTTGCAAGCTAGAGCTGTATTGTACTTGCATTATGAGGCATGAGAGCAAAGCCATACAGAATCTTCTGGACCTGTTTGTGCCAATCTGACAGGTGTTATACTGTCTGTTCTTAGCCTCCAGTACAACAGAAGGGGGGCTCTTTTTCCTGCGTATTTTAATAATTTGTTGGCATTACTAGGTAGGAGCAGTAGTCCAGGCATGGACAGCTCTAGAATTGAATAAAATCATCAGAAAGATGGTTCTTTCCCCAGAAACTTAGATGTAAGCTGGATAGCCATGCTAACAGATCTTGGTTATGACTGCATGGGGAAAATTTATTTTCTTACTTTCACTCTTCCACTACGAACAAATACATTTTTCCATTCATCTACATGTAACCCAGAGTAGAAGACAAGAGAAAACTTCTGCCTCCTTGAGAAGTCATCAAATGAAGTAATGTAATTCCTCTCAAGAGCAAGGGAAAAAAGATGCAATTAGGACCTTATGACTCATAGCTTGTTCTATTCTAGGAGCACAACATCTGCAAGTTACCCTTTATTCAAGGATATTCAGAATTAAATTCCTTGTATATTCATCAAGGGCTAATCCAAGGCCTTGCTGAAAAAATAATTAAAAGTCTAGGGCATAATGAGTGTTTGATTCCTCCTATTTTCCAAAGAGTAAAAATAAAAAATAGAAGAGATTGGGAGCTAGTAAGGAGTTAGGTATCTACTTGGTATTAAATATTAAAGCATTATTTTCACAGAGCACAAATATTTACAATAAAACATTATTAGTTATAGATAGAGCACAAGTGAAATGTGAAAAAGCGTATTTATGATATTGTATCAAACACTGAATCACATACTTGAATAGATATTAAATATTGCTTTAAGGTTTCTAGAAGAAATGAAGACACAAAGCTATGCAGCGTACTTATGGATATTGGTTTTTATTTTCTTCAAATGTGAAAGATCCTACTTAATACTATACATAGACGGCTTGGAAAACAAGAAACAAATAAAAATGGGAAACTCTAAAAACATATTTTTTTCCTGTTATATGCCTTCCCACTCTTCCTATAGTAATTTTATTATATCTTGCATTGCTATATTGCAATATAGGGCCACAAAGATGGTGAGGGGCCTGGATCATCTCTCCTATGAAGAAAGGCTGAGTGAACTAGGTCTGTTCAACCTTGAGAAAAGAAGACTGAGAGGGGACCTGATCCAGGTCTATAAATATCTAAGGTGTGGGGGGCAGAATGGCGAGGCCGGACTCTTTTCAGCGATGAGTGGAGACAGGACAAGGGGAAACGGCCGGAAACTGCAGCATAGGAAGTTCTGCACAAATGTGCGCAAGAACTTCTGTACAGTGAGGGTGACGGAGCACTGGAACAGGCTGCCCAGGGAGGTTGTGGAGTCTCCTTCTCTGGAGATGTTCAAGACCTGCTATAGGGAACCTGCTTTGGCAGGCGGGTTGGACTTGATGATCTCTGGAGGTCCCTTCCAACCCCTACAATTCTGTGATTCTGTGATATTCTTCTAACTGATCTAAGCTCTAAGTGAACCAGTGTTACCACAAGAGATCTGGCAGAAATGAATGCCAAAAGAACACATTATTTCAATTCTCTAAATGGAAATCATCATTTTCAGTTAGAAGGTGGAAATGAAAAGATGAAAATTGATGACCTGTCTCAGCTGCTACCCTTTGCCTGCAAATATATACTGAAGAATCCATTTTTAACATCCATCACTGAGGAAATCTTTATTCATTCAATACTCTCATATGCCTTATATAGGACTTAGGAGCTGTTCAAGGGAAAACAACATTGTCAGTTTGGAAATGGAAGCCCCAGAAACACACAGGGGGCGTGTGTTTATTTATTTCTGTATGCTGTATCTTCATATAGTGGCTAAAGTAAGAGAATTAGGGCTTGAAGAAAAGCAAGAAAAATACTGTAGTTCTACTGTAGTTTTACCATTACTACTTCTGCTATCAAGCACTTTATGCATAAAATGTTGCAAAACTCTGCAAGTTATGGAGGATTTCATATGAAATGAAGGGTTTAGTATGTGTTTCTTTTGACCAGACAGAATCTTCATATTGTTATTAAAAGTTTTCAATTAACATTTTTGAGGAGACAATGCAAGTCTTTTTGAAAAAGATGTTAGTGGCTTTTCATGAGATAAAGGGAGTAAATACATAGAAATCTTGATCTGTTTGAGTTGACTAGTAAATTTCTTATTCACTTCAATACCCTTAGAACTTCAGCCATTTTCATTTTTCCTTAATTATGTAAATACAAGCAATATATTTATTACTATATTATTATTGAATTGCTGCCTGATGTTCTTAATTAGTTTTAAAAGTCTAAGAATGTAAAATATTCAGAAAATATTTTACATCTGTATCAAGACAGTATCTTAAAATACTGACAGACTCTCCTTTATTCCTGTAAGAGATTATTCTTTTACATAATTGTCTCAAAGCTTGCTGGGGACACAGATGAACAAGTCCAAGCAAGTCCTGGGCAAGAGTTGTGAAATCCTTTGTCTGAGGGACACAGATGGACAAAGCCAGGGGCAAGGAGAGAGAGATGAGCTGCAGCTTAATGGCCGTGAAGCGGTCTTTCGTGTGGACTTGTCTCAAGGAAGATGGCCATCTCAGGAGGTACTCACATGGCTTTTGCTCAAGTGCCCAGGGATGTCATGTAGACAGGAGAAAAAGTAGGAAAAAAGAGGAATCGAAAACCATGAGGTTTAAGGTTTTCTGGCAACAGATTCCTCATGAAGAAGGAGAGGTTTCTGACATGAGAAGCCTCACAGCCTGCCTCTCTCCCTCCTGGACTTGCTCTGCGCTCTACCACAATGCTGAAGAAGAACAAAGGTGTCTGCCATCAGATTCCTCACTATGGAATTCCTGCATACTGACAGACTCTCCTGGGCCTGCTACCTGAGTCCTGCTGCTTCCTCCCAGATTGGCTCCGCTACCTGCTTGCTGCCCAAGGCTGGCCACACTGCTGCTCTCCCCCCCTGCTGCTTTTGCCTCGGACCTTCAAACGCCGTGCAGCAGGACCGCTGCTGGATCCTGGTGACTATCCCCACTTTACGCAATTCTTGCTTCTTTCCTATCTTTTCTATCGTCCTCCTTCCCTTCCCCAGATTTATAATAAGCTGGTTGGACCAAATTTGAACCGTTGTTTCCTAATCTCATGCTGGGTATACAGATATTAAAAGAACCTCATCTCCGTTCTATAAATTGGAGTGAGACAATTCCTTATGCTTGCTCTACTATATAAAAGTGCTCCAAACCTTTCATTTTCTTTTACAAATATGAAATCAAGCATAAAGCTTCTGGTTTCAATTAAAGTGTTCTTATGATCCACACTGACAAGATAGCTCATGTACATTGCATAACAAATTTTAAAAAGAAAATAAAAGTGAGAAATTGACGTTTTGGGAAATATCCAGTAGAGTCAAATGATTTATCTCAACTGTGAATTTAACCCATATATTTTAACATTATAAAGAAGGTATAATGTTCTGACTAGCTCTTCATAACATGAGTAGAAAAAAAGAAAGCGAAGAAAAAATCCTGCCTTTCCACTCAAAGAATTGTTGCACAGATCAGAAGTTTCAGATTTCCCACATTTTCATTTGCACTCCTTTTGTTGTTGTTTTTCCATTATTATTTTTGATGTTGACATTACAATTCCTTAAAGGTAAAAAAAAAAAAAAAAAAAGATTTAATTTATGCTATTGTAAGAGATTTTATTACTATTCATAAGATACATACAAATGAACATATCAAGTAACCTTAAGCAGCATCTGATTTCAATAAAAGCCTGCATAAGAAACGGAAGGCTGCAGGTAAGTTCTCAGAAAATACATTTAAAAATGGGTCTTCATTTGAGTTGCTTTTAGCAACTTGTTGCCTTCAAAGGCAAGTTCAGCTTTGTCGGCATTATGGCATGAACTACAGCTTCTACTTCATTATGGCTTCCAACCTCTTTTAGAGTTCCAAAACTTGCAATGTTTAATCACATTAAATTTTGCAAAAAGGTGTATTAGTAGCATAAGGAAGGAAAAGAACAGCAGTATGGTCAATAAGTTCTAATGCCAGCCACATTTTTTTCCTGAAAAACTGGCTGCTAAATAAGGCTAAAATAAGTATGAAAGAGAAATTAACAGCTGAATAATTTATAAAGTCTTTCCTTTCTGCAAAATTAAATTTTTGAGAGAAGTTGCAGTTCAGTCTAGCGCATCCTTGGAAGCATGAGCAACCAATATAACTTTCATTATCTATCCTTAGAATTTATAGTGAAATTCTTTTGTTGTGAGAAGAACAACTATAACTCCATGTTTAATTAGATTTGCCAACAACAAAGATGAAATTGAATGTTTTATAGCACAAGCTGTGGTTTGTTTTCTTCCTTTTTTTTTTTTTTTCTTTCATGTTATATGTGGTATATAAGTTGTCAAAGCAAATTCAATCTTCTCTTCAACTTTAACTTTTTTTTAATCAACTATAATTTTGTAATGACAGTTGCCTGATCTCAGCCTATTTCAATATCTTTATGGCCTTCTGCAAATTGTCATATGGTATGGAACCCCTTACCTAATTTAGATGCCCCTGTTCTGGCTTCACCCCATCCTCTGCTGCCTCACTACAAAGGCAGTGGCTTTTCCCTGCCAAGGGGCATGATCTAGCCTTGGGTGTGTCTCCATCACAGCAATCAAAACACTGGTTAACACTGCTCAGCTGAAACCAAGACAGTAGATTATCAATGTCATTAAATCAATTTCTGAATTTTGTAGTGGCAGTGTAAAACCATGAGTTTAATACAAAAAAAGAACAATGGGCACCGGGCTATACTCCAGGGGTTTAATAGGCTCAGTATCTTTTATTAGTTTATGTAATCTCTTCTCAAACTTTGAGGCAAAAGCTTCAATCAGCTGAGTCTAATCAACTGAAGCGACATTTAAATGCAGCTCCTGTCTATAAAAAAAACTACCAACAATCTAGATTTGCTTCTTCTAATGTATAATGTTTCACCTATTTTCTGCCTGCAAATTAATTCTGCTTTACTTTTTTTTTTTTTTTTTTTTTTTTTTTTTTTTGTCCCCTAAAAGCCTTAAAAAGGCAGTGTTTTTTGTTGGTCCCATCCACCTTACTAAGAGTTGTTTCTTCAAACCTTAGTGAGAGGCAAATTGCAAGTACAGAATCACTATTGCCTGAAAAGCATAAAGACATTATTTCAGCAAAGGAGTTATAAATTCCTGGAAAAAGATATATGGATCACCCAAAAGCACAATGTTTGAAAAACAAACTCCACACTGTCAGAAGGAAAAAAAAACAAACAGACATGAATTCATAACAAAATGGATATATACTATGAAAAACAAATTACGTTTTCATAGATTTCAAATAATAAATCTGTTTTACATTAATCTAGATACAGCAACACTTATCTTGACATTGCTAGAAATGTTTAAATGATGACTGACATACTTTCAAATATATGCAATAGTAGGGTATGTAGACCAGCTGGCAACAACCTACCTCACAGCATCTTTACGTGTAATGCTAGTGGGTCACTGGTTACTGTCCATATTTTAGAGTTACAATAGTGATGTTAAGAATTCAAAACATCAAAGCAAAATTGGACTCCAAAATAAATGTTATTGAACAGAAGATTAAAACAAAATGTCATTTAGATTTTATAAAAGCATGCCTTTTCTACATGATGCCTAAAAACAATCAAAACAAGCAAAGCGATCTTTGAAGATCTGTTGTGATTGAGAGACATAATCACTGTGCTGCCATGTATTCTCTTTATGAAATTTATTTCATGTTAGAAACTAAACGATTGAGCATATAGTTTCTAATGATCCTGTAACACATAATTATTTCTGATGTCATAAGCAAAGGATACAGTGACATGATAGTCCCTAAATCATGGGATCTGGATGGGGTTTCTTAGCTGCATTTGTGCAAATCCAATTTCTGACTCAACAGTAGATTTTAAATAATAGAACAAAATAAGAATAAAAATAAATACATAGCAAATACTGTGTTGATATCAATGGAAATCATATTTATTCACTATTGCTTTGAGCAAGAGTTTTACTTAAGCAGAAGATTGGCTATGGTAACTGACATTAGCTGATACAATTATTGGACAGTTAACAAGACAGGCCAGAGACCAAAATAATCAGGAAATCATCCGCATGAAACTGAAAGACGTAGGTGAAGGAAAGTAGTAATGCATATGTCGACATCAGCAATACTAACATTCACTATAAGCTAAATTGAGCTGAAGTGAAGTTCCCTTCTTATGTGCAAGCGTTGAACTGTGATTTATTCAGCACACCCAAACTCTGGGGTTATGCCCTTGAGTCTTAATCTTTCTCTGTCCCTTTCCAGCAACAGATCACCTTTACATTTCCTGTATTAGTGGAGTTACTCACACAGGAGATAAAAGAAGGGTTGTCTGGAGATAGGGAAGAGATATAAAGACATCTGAACTTAGAGAAAAGCTAAAAATACAAGCATAAAAGAGCCGCTGTGCCACAACTATACTGCCAAAGAAAAAAACTGATATGTTGTGTAATAATGTACACTCTGTGAATATGAAGGAATCTGGCTCTGTTCTAGGTGAAAATGAGACCATATACTATTTACTTTCTTTGACTACTTCTGCAGAGCTTCCAGCATATATTTTTCACAAATTGACAATATATAAAAGTACTAACAAAAATGATACCTTGAAAGTTAGGTACATTAATAGTCAATAATTCTTTATTCATTTTACCTGGAAAAACTTCTTCCAAATTGCTACAAGGAAATTAGTATTTTACTCAAAATTTATCTCTGAAAACTCACTAACCTCTCAGTTTTCACTCATATTCTTTTCTTTGAAACCATAATGACTCTGAAGAATCCAGAAGATCATCTTATGACCCATTTTGTAGTCCAAAGATGTACCTCTGGTCAGTCAAATCCAAAGCAGTTCATTTACAACACTCAGTGTTTCATTGCATTGATGTTCTAACTCACGAACAAGAAAAGCAGTGAAGAAAGGTAAAGTTCTCTACAAATTACATTAGAACACAGACTCCTTGAGAATTAAACTCTGATTTATGTACACTGCCTATTATGATCATTTATAGTGAGTTATAATTGCATGTGGAAAAAACTTTTGCTAAAACGAAGTCTAGTCTTTTAAGACAGTAGTTAAAATGGATGTTTACATCAAGAAAGGGGAAGAGATAATAGGCACACTATTCCTATCAGTAAGATTTAGAATCCTAAAAGGAAGAAAATACAAAATTACAAGTGGACTCTGTAATGCTAAAATAAGTTTTATAATTTTGAACTCTGAATGTGTCTCATTTACTACGCTAGATGTTTCATTTAACTACGGCTTCCAAAGTACATAATTCATATTCCTAGAATTCATCTTAGATTTTGCCTGTTACAGCTAACACTAGATACTAAGTTATTTAAGTAAGTTCACTTTTCTTAAGATTGTTGAAGATTTTCTCATCAAAGTTTGTAACATCACTTCTGAATGTAACTACATAAAAATAGTGCTGGGGTTTGTGGCTTTATTTTTGTTGTTCCTTTTTATTTGTTTGTTTCATTTGTTCTTTGTTTGGATTTTTTTTTTCTTTTTTTTTTTTCCACAGTAGAGAGAAGAGGAAAACCTAGGCCTAGGATATTCTAAGTGGGGCAAAGGCAGGATCCCCCAAATCCTAAAGTGTTGCACAAGGCACAAACATGGCATCACAGTACAGCTTTGCTTCTCATAGCACCCGTATAGTAAATAAAAAGAAAAAGCTAAATCTTCTCTCCACTTTATTGACCCAGAGGATCCTACTCAAGAGTTATATACGAAAATGTAAATTTATTCTCAAAGGGAAAATATTTCCCTCTAAAACAATACGTACAATACATATTATCACAGTATACGTAGGAGTCTGGAGATCCCAGGATGAATATCCATAGCAGTACTTTTGTCCAAAGGATAGAGAGGAATAATTATAAAATTGGAAAGCTTTCAGTCCAAGTGATGGTTATTTTACATCAGTGCTATTTGGATGCAGATAGAGTCAAGATATATATTCCTAGAGCAGTTCTGAAGTCCTCTAAATGGGAGATTTTAGTTCTTTATTCTGGATATATAGAAAAATATTACTCAGAGCACTATCCGAAGATTTATATTTCAGCCAAATGCAAGAAGTATAGATAGAAATGAAGATAATTATATGTATCAGCCAGTTTAAATGATTTATAACACTAATGCTTACCATGTTACAGTTGTTATTTTTTTTCCACCTGGGATGCGTTCTTTCTTGTTAACTTAAGACTAAAAGTTTTGATATCTCAGTTATAGCCAACAGACAGATTTCAACTTAAAAATTCTATAGTATCTGTAAAGGTGGAGAATTCTTGTCCTAAAAAGTTTTAGAGTTTTAAAACTCTAAGGGTGCAGAGCCATGTGTTGTTATCGGATCTTTTCAATGACTTTTAATAACTTGCAGCATAAACACAGATTCCATTAATTATAATAAGAATTATATTCAAAAACAATTTAAAAAAGCCCATATAGTTTATATTCCATCATCCTGACAAAAATTTAATGACTAAATACGTATTTCTAAAGGCCAGACACTGTGTGTCTTTGAAGGACAGTCAAGAGAACCAAGTGTCATTAGCAATTTTTGTTTTTTCTCATCTAGGAAGATGAATTTTCAGAATACTGTTTGATTAAACATATGTAATCACTGTTACAAAACAGTTTTCCAGTTCTTTGTTGATGATATATTCCTAGGATCTCAAGTTGAAAATAGTCTAGCTAACATTTTACAGTGGCCATCTAGTAGATTTTACATCTACTTCTGTTTATGACACAATATAAGCTGAAAGAAAAATTATTAAATATATCTTAATTACAGAATATATATACTCATAATGTCAGGCTTTCTTCTGCAAAAGAGTGGTCAGGCACCGGAACAAGCTATCCAGGAAAGTGGTGGAATCATCATCCCTGAAGGTGTTCAAGAAACGTTTAGATGTTGTACTGAGGGACATGGTTTAAATGGGAAATATTGGTGATAGGTGGACAGATGGACTGGATAATCTTGGAGTTCAATTCCAACCTTGGTGATTCTATGATTCTATACTATAAAAATAATTATACTCAGTAGCTGGGTACATTCCAGTGCAAATTTTCCAAAGGAAGAAAAGATGTATACATGGACAATTCAGTTATTTGTTATTATGTCTGCCCTGTTCAGTGCAAATTCCTCTATCACAGGATGTGATAATATCAATAGAACTACTTAGGTATGACACTTAAATCTAGTTTACATGTGTCCTCTTATATAAAAAGTCACAAATGAAACAAACTCAGAAAAATAAATCTTTTGAAAAGAAGACAATTCAGGCTAGAAGAACTGGATGCAAATACTGTCAACCTTACAAATGTACATGTTATGAATTATAAAACTTTTTAAAATTTTATGAATAAATATATTTGCTTTCCATGTGCTTATGTACTTTATATTTTCTCTGTCCTTAAGAAATGACACAATAGTACAGGGAATTCAATTACTATCTTCCAATCTCTAGGCAGAACCAAATGTATTTTCAAGAGTCACATTTACATTTCACAAAACCAAATAATAATAATAATAATAAAAAAAAAAAACAAAGAGATACGCTCACAATTTCTCTGAGCTAAGTGATATATGCATATTCTGAATATCTTCTGCTTTTCTGCTTTTTTTTTTTTTTGGTCGTTTTTTTTTTCCTAAACACCACAACTGTCTGCCTCTCTTTCTTTCCTTAGTCTTCAGCATGAATTCACATAATAGGAGTATATAAACAAACATATTGAAAACTTCCTTAAGATTGATGCGTAATGCTAGACAGTCAAATAGCTTAAATAACTTACAGTCATTTGTATCCTTCAAAAATTTAATTTTAAGAAACAACAATAAAAGCTCTATTGAGAACCTCTCAATAAACATTTTTAACAGATCAATAACTATCACTAAGCTCCTAGGCAAACATTTTATCTTACAACAGTAACAAATCCAATTTAATGAAGATTATGTACATACACATAAAAAGTGTTTTGTTTGTTTTTGATATACTTCTCAACACCAAAATTTAATATATATATACATTAAAATATACATTTTTCATTCCTGCCTTTATGTCTACCTTTAACTTTAAAAAAAATGTTCTTTTTTATTTAAATAAGTCTCAAAACAGGAGTAAAAACTAAACAAAACAGTTTTCATTGCTCTGATGAGACAATATATTAGCCACTTTAAACACATTAATAGATAACTCAGCAAAAGTTTCTTCTTTTCCAAAATAATATAGACCAAGAACCTTGATCAGCTTTGCTAATAAGAAAAGATTTTAAATGCAATCCTAAAAAGACTCAAATAACTTTCTTCTTTTTTTTTAGTCTAAAATGATGGAAATGTGAGCGTACAAAAGAAAAAAAGGAAACAAAAATCTACATCCTTTTTCATCAAAATTACAAAATCATTCCAATGTCTGCTATTATTACAATGAAGAAATTGAGCATCATGGAACCATGGAGAAAGCAGAAAATTAATATTTTTGGCATTCTGTTCTGGATGTAAGGGTATTTTGGCATTCAGTATAATACTGACAGGAATATTTACAATGTCATGAAGATGTTTTTCTTGGAGTCATTGAAAGGAGTATTACTTTTTCTTAAAAGTATAAATTTTTCATGTGGAATTCCTCAAACTTAGAAGAAACTTCTTGATTGCAGTAAAAATTTCAGTAAAAAACAAACAAACAAAACCTTCTTAAATAATTGAAAAAAAGAGCAAATATGATACAGTGATAAATTTAGCTTAAACTATCACTAAGGTACAAAAATCAAGTGATTTTTTGTTTATGGTGAAGACAGTCAACAAGAAAATGGGTAGACGTAACTCAGTCTAGTTTCCAGAAAACATTAAACAGTATTCAGTAGGAATGTACTGCAGTCAAACTAATCACCTTCAGGAATGCTCTGTTTTGAGGTTCAAGTATATATGATTTATCAGTAGATTTAATTAGTAATTAAATATTTATATCAAACTGGCCATTTAATGCCTTCTAAATCTTTCAATAAAAGTCTTGTGATGAAGAAAAGAGTCACTTACCTAAAACGCCCAGCCTGTAATTGAGGGTGACAACAATGACATTTCCATAACTTGCAAGAATGCTCCCATCAATCATGTTGCCAGTACCCTCCATGTAAGATCCGCCATGGATGTAGACCATAACTGGTTTCTTGCTGTTCTGATCATGAATGTCTGAAAAAATTCAAGTAATGAAAACATAATAAACTAATAAAAAAAAAATGAAATCTGGCATTAGTATTTTTTAAAAGTGCTAAAATTATTCAGTTGTTTCTCATGTTTTCCATGTCATCATCACCACTTTATTCAGCTATTTTACACAGTTCAGGATCATTCTACAAGCCCAATATTTGTACACTTTTCATATTTCTTACTATTTCTTACTTCAAATGCCATTTTTATTAAATATTTTCAGAATCCCCTTAAAAACTTTCCATATTACAGAAATTTAATTTGAATGTAAACATCTAAAATCCAAAGGAAAAAAAATAAAATTCTGGAATAATCTTGACTTTTTTTTTAATAATATGCTTCAATTTGGTTCTATTTCAATTTACAAATATATGTACATTTAATAACAAAATGACAATAATGTTTCATACTTTCCCATTCCTCAGTGATACATATTTGTTGAAATTACATTTTCTATAGTTCAGTAACAGATAATATCACAAAAACAAATTGTTCTGAATAAACTAAACACAGCAAAATATCATTTCTTTCTTAATAGCCTAGGAGTAAAGAAAAACAGAATTTAAGTGAATATTTGGCTCAGATTTTTTTTTAATGTAAATCATGATTTTATTTTTTTTTTTGGCAGCTAAACATTAAAGAATATTCTTATATTTATGGTCATGAATTGTATGCATAATCTTTGGTACACAGAGAAAAATTACTTATAGCTTTCATGCAGATAAACAGTTGGGTCTTACTTTCCAAAATAAGGTAACTTCTGAGTGAGATACAAAGTTGGACTAATCAATAATTTAGGCATTTTTTACTACATTTATATTTCTAATAATGAAATAATAAGCCCCCTCATCAGACTAATTAACTTAGGAATTAGTTCTCGCCAAACTGTGGGAATAATATACCTTAGAAAGCAGAACGGTATTCAGCAAGCTGGTGTTAGAATTAACTATACACTGTTTACAAACAATTCACTGTATCTGCATGTGGAGTAGGACCACTTGTTTCAATTAAATAATACAAAACACTGGAGAAAGCAATGTCTCTGACTACATAGTCAGCATTTAGAAACAAACAGAAGCAACTGAGCTCTCTTCTGAGTAATTTTCAACAGTTGTGTTGAACAGTGG
Source organism: Centrocercus urophasianus (assembly GCF_019232065.1). Taxonomy (NCBI): domain Eukaryota; kingdom Metazoa; phylum Chordata; class Aves; order Galliformes; family Phasianidae; genus Centrocercus; species Centrocercus urophasianus. Next base: position 50,685,945 of record NW_024884364.1, on the reverse strand, counting down.
AAAAAATAAGAGGAAGAATAGGCTGAGAGGAAAGAGGAGTGACTTTGAAAGCCTTTAAGGCTCTCAGCTCCCTCAGATTTGTTAGGATTAACTCTCAGTTACCAAGAATGCAAACAGCAATGAGCCATCCCATATACAATATTTTGTATATAGGGAAGAAATTTGAAAGTATTTCAAGGTAAATTGTGACTGGTCATATTTCTTTGGCAAAATACCACTTTGCTCATGCAAATATCAGAAGTCATCAGTTGAGTGAAAGGCCAATATGTCCAAGTGTACATCTTTATAGCTGTTAGAATTTAAGACCTCATAGAATCTGCCTTCTGGTCATGAATATATATACTTTACATGTTGCATTTTATATGTTGCATCTAGGCAGCAGAACAAAAAGCTGTATGATAAGATTTGTGTAATTTTTGCAACTATTAGAGGGATTCAGACATTAAAGAGGTCATGTAAAGCAATGAAGTACATAATAATAGATTAGGTGTTTTTTTCTTTGCAGCATTCACAGCAAAGTACATGAAAAGAGTTTCTTTGTCCTGTGAGGGCTTAGCTCTCAGAAAATTAAAGCAATAAGTACTAATTGAAATTATTTGTGTTACAGAACAACCTTCCCTTTCTCTCCACAAAAGTCTTGTGGCATTATTCATTATATTCTATCCTTTCTTATTGCAAAGTACTTCCTCAGGGTTGAATCTTTCATCACTGAAATCAATGAGAGATTTTCCCTTCAGTGGGAACATGATTAACTTCAACATAAAGGAAATGAGCTTCATGCGTTTTATGTATTTAGTTCCTAAACTGTAAGTCTTTGTTTGGATACCAATACTTTATAACTTTTGAAGAAATCTGAAAGAATTGTTTGTTCATAATCAAGTATCTAATTTTTAAGAGCAATTTTGTTTTCACTTGCCATTTATCTTTTGCTTAAAAATTGACCATAGAATCTGTTATATTAAATGACAGTACTGTCATTTTGAAAAGGCATATGTAGAAACACATTTATAAACAGAAATAGAACAAAATTCAGATAAGAACAGAAGAAGTCTGCAGAGCATTTTTTTTGTTACAATAAATAGTGTAATTCAGAAATGAAGGTTGTGCAGTAGAGGACAACCACTGTGAATTGAAGACCAGAGACTTTTATTGTGGTATTTCATACATGGATAGAGTAGCTATAATTGAGCTGAACACCCAAGCAAGAGGAAATTAAAAAGTAACATCAACACAGTATGCACAATTCTAAGGGGAACCAATAGGGCAAAATTTTTCAAATGCACTTGAACTTCAGTTTGAAGAAAACTATAAAGGCACTTTGGAATGGTCAAGAAAGAGAAAGAGACACATTACTGCAAAAACAGAACAACAAACTTCCTAAGGTGGTGATCTGCTCATTTAATTTGAAAATACTTTTCTTAATTTGTAAGTACAAAAAGTATACTAAAATGCCAGTGTAACATAAATGAAAAGGATGGTGAGAATAGAGAAATATTTCATGACTTCTTTCTATATCAGGGCATCCTGCCTTTTCTGTGTCAAGGCAAGAAAAAAGAGTATTTCCTTGCAAAACATTTTTGGGGTACTTCATTGTGAACTTTATTTCCTTTCAGGAAATCCAGTCCAACTCAGAAAGAAGTCAATGAAAAAGATTGTCATTGATTTCAGTGGGAATGTGGTCATAGCCAGAATGAATGTATCTCAGAGGCTAGCTGATTACAGGGAAAACAAACAAACAAACAAACAAAAAACCATAAAGCGACATCAACAGCTTCTTTTACTTTTATATCCTAGAAATAAACCACATTGTGTGAGAAACATATATAAATTAAAATACCAAAGATGAAGCACAACGCAACTGCATTTAATGTACAGTAAGTGCACTGGGGAAACAGTGGAAATGAAATAAAGTATGTATGCAAGCTGTTTTCATGAATTTCAAACAGGTGAATTTACAAAAAATGTAAGAGGGAGAAGAGCACATGCATGTTTTTAAATTCCATTCTCTCACCAAATAAAGTATATGTGAGGGGAAGTATGTGATTTTCAAGAGTGTTCTTGTTACTCACTTCACATATATTTAGGAATAAACTTTGCACTTATGTTACAAGGGAATTTCAGTTATCTAAATGTTAATTTGGATTTTAAGAAGAAAAACAATTGATGTTACCTCTAAAGAAGAAAATAAAAAAGCACACAGAAGTGTGTTTCTGCAAGTAAGGGACTAAAAATCATGTTGAAATAACAGTAATAACAATAACAATAATAATCAATGTTATTATAATAAAAATGTAAAAGTTTATGTTCATGCATCAGGGTTGAGCTTTGAAAAAACAAAAAATACCTTCATCTTCACCACGATCATTACTGGTTATATCATCTGCGCTTTTCTTTGTGTTGGCTCCTGGGATCATATTGAGGAGGAGAATAAAGGGAAAAAAGAGAATTCAAAAACAGCAGGTTCTCAAAAATAAAAATAAAAAAACAACTAGTACAAAAACAAAAAATGTAACAAAAATATCAAAATCTGTTACATTTGAATTTGAAAAACAAAAAAGATGCAAACTGCACATAAACATAAAATGTCAAGAAGAACAAATTGAAAATATTTGAAAAAAATGTATCAGTCTGTGACAATGCAGTTACTTCAGTTAAAAGTGATTGCTGCAAAAAAAAAGCAAAATTAATGCGCAATTAAAAAAGAATATAAACCAAAAAGGTATATTAAAAATTTTACGAAAATATGGTTTCTACATAAGAAATGAAACTGATTTAATTATGTTCTGTTGCCTTGAAGAGGCTTCAGTCAGTATCTTCAATGACTTCATGTTTTATTCATTCTTGTGAGGCTTTATTAGGAATTAACCTAAATCTTAAATGAAACCAATAGAAATAAAATTATCATTAAATCTTACACAATTTGAAAGGACCAAGAAAAAAACATAGTAGACTTCTTTAAAATTTAGTTTTCTTTCTCATGGGAGCAAAAAGATATTCAAAACAGAAAACTGAAAACAAAGAAGAAACACAAAATTGAGTCAATCCCAGACATGATTTTTTTTTCCAAAAGTAGCCCTTGTTTGTATTATGCTACTCAAACTCTGTCGAAAACATAGAAATGGAAAACAGATACTTACCATGAGAAATAATTTGTGCTTTTTACTTACAAAAAAAAAGCTAATGAATAAATTTTAATCTGTATTTAATATATTTTCACAACATACTTTTGAGGCACACATACATGTATCCACACACACTATAGCCTGTGTTTATGGAAGGTAGATGAAATAAGCCTAGCCATTTTCCTCATCCCAATCTTTGGTCAATTTATCTGTTTTCTGACTAAAGAAATGGCACTAACCTTTCCATACTATGTTTCATTATGCTGTTATTACTCCGCTAGCAAGTGTTTTGCAATTAATAAAAAATAAATGTTATGCAATAAAGAATGAAATATGAATCAGAAGCTCTATTTCTATCTTTGTACAGAAATCAAATATGGCTGTTAGGCAAACAAAGTGGTCTAAGTCAACATTCTAGCAACCTTTTTTTTTTTTTTAATTGCCTTTTTTAGGGTCTGTATTTTCAAGCCAGACTGAAGAGGAACAATAAACTTGATTGACTTCGAGTTTGCACACCAAGTGTAAATATGGCACATATACAGCAATGCTACAATATGATATTTAAACTATGAGCTTTAGATTTCTACATAGTTGTTGGTCATTTCACTCTGTCCCTTTCCTTCAAAAGCGAAAGCGTATGTTTCGCTGATTTGGCTGAACATAGGAGGGACAATTTTTGGAACAGGTTAATATAATACTGAAATGTATTTAATTACAGAATATTGAGTAGGAGTGTTGTTTCCTTACCTATTGTGTAATGCATTTTCATTTTTCTGTTAGTAACTGAAGTATATTTTTAAAAGTAAGTTCTTGTCCAGGATGTTGGTGTGAGGATTGCTCTTTTTGAGATATCATTTAATCAATATGTTAGAACATCAATATGTTCTAAAAGAGGCTTCTGTGTTCCTACCACATCATATATTGTGCGTACTAGCCAGTACTCACATACAAGGCATATCAGTATGAATCTGCTTGAAGAGAACAAAAGTGTTATTGTTGGAATTATTTCAGAAGTATCAAAGACACATAAGATACTTAGGAACAGTTCAGAAAAAAATTATATTGACTTTTTGAAAATATAAGCTTGCAGAACTTTATTACAGGTAGGAAAGATTTGGAATTTTCCAAGTAAGTTTTCTGATTCTTTTAAAATGTGGAATAATTTATCCTGAACCTTCTGTAAGAAATTGTTAACCCCTGTGATAAGGGGAGGAAGGCGGGAAAGAGAATAACTAACTAAATAAATGAATAAGACATGCTACCCATGATTAGTGTAAAATTGCACTCGTGTCCTCAATCAAAAGAGACAGAATGGGAATGTGACACAGATTCACCTGTGATGAAAATTCAGTTCACCAAGATGAACAGTATTTAGTACTTGCTCTACAGACCAGAAAGCCCTCCTCTTTGAGGCTTCTCTTGAGGGGGGTGCTGTGATGATAGTATTTTTTCCCCTATATAAATATAAAACTCACTGCAGCAATTTTAACCTTTGGATTCCCATACAATAGATGAGCATTATCACTGATTTATAGGATTGGTTATTCTGCAGATTAACAACTATTTATCTGTTTAATGAACATTTCCCACATAAAATATAGATGATAAATCTTAACAGTAATCCTGGAACCAGCAGAAGAGCACAGAAGAGTGCAGATATTTACTAGTGATGATCTAGTGCAATAAGGACTAAGTTTCGAAAGTGTCTCTGTTCAGATATGGAGATATTGGTGTGATACCTAGATATGTTCACAGAAGATTACATTTGTAAGAGCGCTGCATATTAAATGTTGAGTGATGTCTTGTCAATTCCATTTTTTTCCCGAATGAAACTAAAAGGCATGGCATAATTCCTCACTGAAGTGCGGCAAATATATTTTTTTAAGGAAATTTGCTTGGCCAATTTCTTATTGTTGCTTTTTTATTTTTTTTTATTTTTATTTTTTTGCAGGGGGGGCGAGAGGGAGGGGATATATTTTGATATTATAACCACATATGTTTGCAAATGTGAGCCACTTCCAAAGTATTAACAATCAGTCTAGATGAAACTGTACAGTATTTCATTTGGGCCACTTTATTTCTCCTTAAAAAGCTTTTTATGGAATGCAATTTTAAGCTTTAATTCAGCAAGCATCTCTCTTTTAAAGTATTTCATTCTGAAATTCTGTACTAATTGAACTTACAAAATTAATTAATTTCACTTATCAATGAATGAAAGTTGTTCCTGTATTATTAGATTAATTATGGATGCCCATATATCTTTACTGAAAATGAAGAAGTTATACCACTCAGTCAGTCAAGAGTTCACTGTCTCACATTCCCTTTTACTGTGAATAAGAATCTCATTCAGAAGTAGATATTCTGGAGCTTTAGGTTTTCCTAAATATATTTGCAATTTGTGCTAAATCTTTCTCCTCTCAGATATATATCATATATGTGCAATGCATTCAGTTCCTATGCATGCAGTTTACCAATGCATTTCAAGTATCCATTCTGAAGACTAATGACAGCAGAAAAATAGCTACAGTGATAGCTGAAGCATTTTTTATTTTTTGCATTTTAAATGTAACTGTTCCACCTATCATATGGTAACCTTTTGACACCATGTAATTTTGAGAAAGCACTCAGTTTTCAGGAATCACACAGCACATTATGAATAATACTAATTAGGCCTCCCAATTTCATACACTTACTCTACTTTCTCGAAAGCTCAAGCTCAATCTAGATGAATACAAGATTTAATTGCCATTCTTTCAGTGATATGTGATATGTCTATTTGCGCACCTCTTTCAATAGATCTCTAAAGCTCTTGGTTTCCCATCCCAGGAGAGCTATCACAGTTTTACAGTCAGCTCAAGTCAGCAGTTCACTACTGTCTCAAGGGGGCAATAGGAAAGCAGAACTGTATTTTCTGCATTTTTCCCAGGACTGCTTTTTCGCCTTTATCTTGATTTTCATGCAGTGTACAAGCCATAAGTCCTTGGCTTGCAGCTATGGCCAAAACTTCAGCTACCTTTGTAAGTGTACCAAGAAGGTCTCATTTGGCAGCTGAAAAAAGATCAAAAGAGACATGTAGACATTTCAAATAAAAGTGGAGGAAGAAGATTATTGAGAATTACAGCTTGTCAAACTGTCTTAGAATCTGTCTGTGGATCATGTACACTAGGAGAGATCTCAAAGAAAGGCAACCAGCTCTTCATGTATCTCTACTTTAAAGACTGTTGATTTTGTATGAAGACATACAGTCGTAACACCTAGATTTCAATATCCTTTAATTTTTGTCTATTTAATGAATACTGCCAATATGTAAGAGCGTTTATAAATGCATGCGTATATTTGAAAAGTTTGAATGCAGACATATAATAAAAAACTGTATATAGTTAACAGAATTCCAGAAGGAACACAGGTTTATTCTATGGCCCTCTCACCCCACAAGGGTGGCATAATGAAATGAAAATCTGTCTATTTTTCATGTGAAAATTTAACCTGTTGCTGTCAACATGCATAGCAACTAGGAAATTTGATTTTACTTTCTGAGATCAGAAGGATAAGGAATATATGTACACCCTGGAGCTCCCACATTGTAGTATAACAAAAAATATAAATAAATAATATGGAATTTGTGTTCATATACAGCACTTTCTTAATGGCTCCAGCTGCAATACTTGAAAAAAAATCACTAGACTTTCAGACTTCAGCAAGTGTGTGTAGCTGCATCAATACAGACAAGAAATATTTATTTTCAAGAAAAAGAGAATTAAATAACAATTTTGTGTCATGTTCAAAATTGAATGGGCAGAAATAAATTCCTCCTCCTTACAGAATTTTGCATTTCAGGCATTAGTGAAGATTACAAAGAAAAGAAAGAAAGAAAATGCTGTTTCACAGGCTTCCTTCAAGTGCAATTTTAGAGAACAAGTAACAAATCTCCATAGAGACTTCTATAGAAAAGGATATAAAATCACAGATTGCAAAAGGTTTGCACGAAAATACGAAATTCTAATAAACTCAGCTTTGTACATTGTGTACAGTTTTCAACTTCATGATTACATCTGCTTTTGTTTCAGACAGATTGTTTGCATCTCTCTGTGCTTTGACATTTCCATGTATAGAGAATGAAAGCAGGATGAAAGTCATAATATTTAACAAATCACAGTACTCTCAATATTGTTCCTCATAAATAAAGACAGAAATAATGATTCCTCTATGTGCAAAATTATGTGTTTCTCACAAGCCATTTCCCAGGGCAACAATAAGTGCATTAAATTAGGCAGTAACTAAGATTGACATTCTTTAAATGAGGCTATATCTTCCAACAAGTTAATGCAGGGCAGTGGGATATACTAATTGTCACACAGAGCAATTATGCCATTCCAAAACATTCCACAAAAGGAGGCAAGTACTTCTCAAAAGTAGGAATGTTGCATAACTAATTATTTATATATTCAATGTTAGTAACTAGTTCTGACTGATTGGCGTGGGAGTTGTTTCCCTTACAAGTTTATTCCACATCAGTGAGTTATATTGGATCCATCTCACTGTAAAAAATTGTATTTATGCAGATTCCAGTATAGAGAAGATCTTCAAACTATCTGTACAAATGAAATGGGACTCTGATCACTGTTTTGGACCAAAATGAACTTAATAAATACAGTTATTATTGAACAGTTGTGTTGCTACAAAAACTTGCTTTCACTCGGACATTACTATTCTGCATTCGTGCTAGCAGCTGATTCCTATTTATACTTACTCCATATAAAATTCAAATTTTTCCATCTGTCAAAGTTTCCAGAGTTTCTGATGTATATTTCATGTTAGGAAAGTGAGCCATTCCTTTTAAGATTAATAAATGTGGGTCTATGATACAGTTTAAAACTGGCATTTATTTTTTATATTTATTATAGTTACTAAAAGAAATACTATAGAAATCTATTTGTTATTCTGAAAATATTTGCATTTATTTAAATTGTATTTATTCATTATGAAAAACATGATGAAACTAATCAGTTTCATCTTTCATTCTGTGCTAATAAATTTCTATGCCTAGTTCTCTTCCATCAGATTTTCATGAATAATTCATTATGGCACATAAAGAAATGCTTAAAATCTGTAAGAGATTTATTTTAATCCACTGTAATTAAAAATGCTTTGAATAAAAAATACTGAAAATAACCCTTTAAAAAAACTATCTAGTAAATCAAACTTAAAGGTTATTACTTTTCCTGATAATTATTAATATAGAATTCTCTATTATTTTAGAAAATTAATAACTGTCATAGAAATGACTTAGCTACATATGTTCAGTAATATATTTTTCTAGGATCTTTATCCTCATTTGTTACACAATTACATCACAGCTAGTACTTAAAGTCTTCTAAATACACTATATTGTTTTGACAAAACTGGCTGTAATGGCGGAGAAGAAAGAAGGCTTTGTGCCGCCTGCTTATCCTTTCAGTGACCTCCAGAAGATAAGGGGAGTGTTTCTTGTGCTTCCACTGTAACTCTGACTGAGGACTGGACTGAGCCTGCCGTGCTTACTGTCTGAATAATGAAGCACCTATTAAAAATCATAAATGTACCATACAGTTATTCAAATTAATTCAGACAGAAGCACTCCTTTTTTTTTTTTTTTTTTTTTTTTTTCTGTACAAGCATCAAGAGGTACACAGTTTGTATGAAAGTGTGACAGTGACCTCAAACAGCTCACATTTCTCTGCCAAATTGGTGCACCTGATGAGGTGTGAATGTAAAAATGCTGTGTGCAATATTGCTATGTAACAGCGCAGCATTTGCTCTCACCTATCTCAACTTTCTCTCCAGTGAAGCCATTTTGCAATTCAAAACAGATATATACTAGTTTCTTGAATCACAAAACCTAAAATCTAACAGTTCAATATATTGAAATCTTTCAATACGCACCTTTTCCTTTTCTGTTAATGTGATGGCTTTAAGCTGCCAAAACTCTTAAGAACATGAGCAGTTTTAAGCATATTAGCAGTCTTGCTGACTCAAAAGATAATACCATTATGAACAGTGATCAAGTTGGCTTCAGTCCTGTCTGAAGACCAAGAACATAAGCCTGCACTTAAGCCTGCACTAAAGATCACAATCAAGGAAGTCCCTCCAGAATATATAAATCTTATTGCAAATTTTGTCCAGAAGTATATGTAATATAACACAAGTGAGTGGCAAGTGAGCAGTTGTAAAATGTGGACAAAGTGTAATTAGCTGCAGAGGTGCAAAATGTTGTTAGTATTCTACTACAGTCCATTTCCAAGAATGTACAGCACCTAAAGTTGAAAGCACAAATTAACATTTGCTATTAATCAAATTTCCCAAGCTCAGAAGAAACTACATTCTAGCTAATGTTGGTAACTAGACTCTGCAGAAATAATTCAGTCGTGTTGGAATAACATAATATCACTTATAGGTAAATAACTTTAAGAGATAAAAAGGAACTCTTTTGTCCCATATAAATTAAATGCAAATGGATGTGTTATAAAAAAGTGAATATCAACCAGTTTTAATAACTGAAGGTAAATATTACACTCTTTCCGCACACAACTGAACTCCAATAATATATTATTGCATTTAACAACTGCTAGTGAAGTTGAGTAAATTCTCCTTTGGGGTGTCTGTAGGCACCACCAGAAGCTGAGAGATAATAATCAGATCTTAAGAATATCTACTGATGCAGCTATTTTAATTCTGCAGTTTGAGCACAAGCTCAGTTTGCAGCTGCCTCTGGAGAGTTCAAGAAATAATTATATTTGTTATTTCACAGGATCCTATGAGAATGGAATTTTATTCCATTGTAATATATGACAGAATAGCTTTGACACCATATTCACTTCTAATTGTCTCAAACATCTTAGGTTTTCTCTGGGATTCATGTATATGTTCGTTACAAGAAAGTAGAAAGTCTGTATAAGATATCCAAAGGAAAGACATAAACTTCATTCAGTGCTCTTTTTAAAGTACGTATTGTGGTGCCGCATGTACTGCCTCAGGTTTCTATAATGTCTCCATCTAAACACAATAATGAATTAAATCCTGCTGGAATTAGCACATTCAAACCAACTAAACAATTATGCTATCAAACTACTAAAATATTAAAAGGAAGGTATAAATTAAGATAATATATAATAGATTCTCAAAAATTCTTGGAAAGCTAGGTCTAAAGTGGATATCATTTAGAGCTTTTGAACTTGAAATATAAATATTTAATTATTCTAACACCTTCCACTAATACTACACATGTAGAAAAGATTTCCACTCGAGTTGAATAGAGATGAAAATAGGTGTGAAAAATTGGAAAGGAAAACATTTAAACAATTTTTTCATTGTTACTTAGTACTGAAAACATATACAACTTTGCCAAACAAAAAGTAGTGTCTCCCTAGAGCTGTGAGAAAATAGGAAGAGAAATAATGACTGCCAGAACTTCTTAATAAAACATATAGAAACAATGCATTTAAAGGAGAAAGCCTTGCATTCTATTTTTTTTTTTTTCTTTCAACAAAAATTGAAAGTCCTTCTTCAAGGATTCTGGAATGGACTGCCCAGGGAGGTGGTGGAGTCAACAACCCTGGGGGTGTTCAAGGAAAGGCTGGATGTTGTGTTGAGGGACATGGTTTAATGGGAGCTATTGGGAATAGGTGAACGGTTGGACTGGATGAACTTTTAGGTCTTTTCCAACCTTGGTGATTCTATGATTCTATGATTGTATGATCTTCAATATTTGGCCACTTATAAAAAGTGCAATTTTATCTAAGTACCATGAAATTGTTTCAGAGTGAAACAAGGAGTAGATTACTTTTATTATGCTAAAATGCAGAAATGAAGCCTAATACTTCCAATGTTGGTTTTCTTGATTTACTTAAAATTTAGAAAGGAAGCAGAGTAGCTTGTAAATTATCGTTATGTGACAAATTTATTAGACTAAAGCAAAAAATAAAAAATTATCGTATGGTATAAGAACTACATGATGTACTATATGTTAACGTATAATATTGTGTTGATTATATCAGTGTAATGTAATGTGACTTTACGATTTTGACTGAAGAGAGACAAGTTGAATTTTGGGTTTAAAGGGAATGATTTGAATCATACAGAATTGCATGTACTATGTAATATTGTATAATTGTATGTAACAATTGCATGTATAATGTAATATTGTGTAATTGTATGTAATAATGAGAAATTATTTCATATCTTCTTTTTGTTTCTTGTAGCAATGCTACAGGCTTGGCGCAGAATGACTGGAAGACTGTGTAGAAGAAAAGAGCATAGGGGTGTTGACTGACACTCGCATGAATATGAGGCATTAGTGTGCCCAGGTAGCTAAGAAGACCAATGGCATCCTGGCTTGTTTCAGAAATAGTGTTGCCAGCAGGAGCAGGAAGGTGATCATCCTCCTGTACTCAGTAAAGGTGAAGCTGCACCTCGAGTGCTGTGTTCAGTTTTTGGACATCTCACTACAAGAAAGTCATCAAGGCCCTTCAGAGACGGGCAATGAAGCTGGTGAGGAAACTGAAGAACTGGTCTTATGAGGAGCAGAGAACTGGGATTGTTTTGTCTGGAGAAGAGGAAGCTCAGAGCAGACCTTCCAGCTCTCTATAACTACATGAAAGGAAGCTGTGGAGAGGCTTGGTCTCTTCTTCTGTGTAACTAGTGACAGGATGAGAGGGAATAGCCTTAAAGTTGTGCAGGGGAATATCAGGTTGGATGTCAAGATAAATTTACTCTCTGAAAGTGTGGTCAAGCACTGGAATGGTCTGTCCAGGCAGGTGGTTGAGTCATCGTCCCTGGAGGTTTTCAGGAAACGTTTACACGTCGTACTGAGGGATTTGGTTTAGTTGGGAAGTATTGGTGGCAGCTGGACAGTTGGACTGGATGATCTCGGAGGTCTTTTCCAACCTTGGTTGGAAACCTATGATTCTATGATTCTTTGGATAAATATAAATGAATAGTTCTTGTAAAAAAGAGCATATCAAGCTTTCCTTCTTTTGGTTTTCTTAAGGAATATCATTGTACATACATTGGCATTTTTTACTGTCTCACGTATATTTTAGATGATAAAGGAAAAGTTAGAACTTAGTACTGCTTCTGTACTCAGTTGCAAGAGAGATCTAAATGCTTTTCATCACAACCAGTGTGATTTACAATTTAAAACGTACCACCTCTTCAAAGAAAATATGGATATTGGATTCAAGTATAAAAGTGTAGAAATCGCTGACAAAGTGAATTAGTGAGAGTGTCTAAAGATAAAACTGGCACAGCAGTCCAAACCATACCTGTCTGTATGTGTTTGTTACTCTGTCACTCATATCAGTACTAAATTACAATTATAGAAACAAGAACACCTAGCACTACAGACAGCTTACCTACCACTGACGGGAAAAAGAACAAGGTATCACACTACAAAATAGTGAAAGAAAAAAAACCAAACTCATCAAATGCCCCCAAGTATTAGTTTTAGAAACTGAAGTTTAGAAAACTTTAGTTTTCTCTTGAAATCAACAAAACCTTCTTTCTAGACACAAAGTTCACTGGCACAGACTCCACTTTATTAGTATGTGTGTGTGTGTGTGTGTGTGCCATGATGTTTACCACGTCCTCCATGCTGCTCTTAACATGCCATGCTCATACTTTTTAGCAGCACGGGAAAAGGCTGAGTATTTTCATTGCTTTGTGTTTTGCTTTTCAGACGCTACCACGAGTATTGCCAGAAAGCTGTTGTAAAACTGGACATGGAGATTAGAGGAAGAGAAAAGAAGAAAATTCAGTTACTGTTTTCCTGCAGAAATAAGAGCAGCTGTGAAATGGCTGAAATATTTTAGGTGTGAAAATTTTGTGTTTTGGTTGAATTTCAAGATAAATTCTGTAATAGATCCTCATACATTCAGAATAATGCTTAAATATAGTTTAACAGAAGCTTTTCATAGCATCACTTATGGGCGTGCTTTCAATTTGCACATTTTCTAAAATTTATGACACATTAGTTTTGGAATATGTTTAACTATTTCTAAAACAACTGTATGATGGGGCATTCTGTGGAAGTTCTATCTAGAATTCAGCATTTAATTAAAGCTTTGCTGTCACCCACATTTTAAGTCTGATGGTATAATATACCTAGTGATCAAAGTGCACTACTATTCTCAGTTCTGTATTGCCTTTAACACATTTCATTTTAATATCTGTTTACAGATCTCTACAGGTTATCTTTCTTGCCTTTGTAATGAATTTCTGTGTAGTAAAAAGCAGCAATTCCAGAAACAACTTTTAATTTCTGATTCAAACTTCTTTGAAAATAAGTTCTAAATTCATTAATATAAATATTATGGTACAAAACAGACTGTTAAAGTGGTTGATAACATTCCCTCTCTCAACAGTAGCTCCTACCAAGAAAGTGACATCATCTGATAAGTTGTTTCAGGTATTTCTTCATTTTGTTTTATGTTACTGCATCCTCTAGCACCATACTTTCTTCACAGCTTCCTAAACTGATGCAAGTCTTTGTTCCTTCTCTTCACAGTTTTATTTTATGATGCTTCTTTTCTTTTATTCTTTCTTTTTTCATTTAATTATACCTTAGTTTCACGGTTAGCTACCCATAACACATACTCTACTACCTTAGACTATTGAAACAATCTCATGCTGCCTTCAGTTATTGCCCATCTTTGGCAATTTAGTTGTAATTAATGATATTAATGTTATTTCAGTTTCTGTAATTTTGCATTTGTTAGTTTAAGTTTTTTCTTCAGTTATTTCTTCTCTGGATACACATTTTAATAAGAAACAATAGGATTATCTTAATTTATCTAATTGAACTAATTTAAGATATATACAAGTAAATTACAGTAACTCGCATTTTGAAAAATTGAAGTGGCAAAAGAGGAAATGCTAGCACACATGTGCCTAGATATATTAACAATATAACACTACTGTATTCTCTAAAAGTTATAAAGAATAATACTGTTGATCTGTCAGAAAAGAAAAAAAAAAGTTTCAGTGGCTAATTAAAATAAGTTACTATAATAGATCAGTAGGAACAGATAATGTTTGTGTTAAAATCATGAAAATCAAAGCTATTATAGCCTAAGGAAAAAAGCAAATAAGAGCATCATAAATCGTTTAAATACACTTATAGAAAATAATGCACAGCTGTCTTTAAATTAAAAAAAAAAAAAAAAACCAAAAAAAAAACCATAGCTCTTCAACCTGCTAGAAATCATTAAGTATCCCTATAGAATAAATGATATAAGAAACATGTTGGTAAAATAAATCTGGGTTTTCAAAAAGTCTTTGATAAACTCCTTTTCATGGTAAAATATTAAGAACATAATGATACAAAGAAAAAGAGGCTGAAGTAACGTCATGGTTTAAAAACAAGGTGCACAGACTATGTTAAATGGTAACCAATGATCACTTCTCAACATAGCAAAAGATTAATGGTATACTGAAAAATTCCCTAAATTTCTCTGATGTTGTTAAACATTTTGTTAATGATCTGGAAACAAAGGATGAATGATAGTATTTTCCAGCAACAGGAGCTATATAAGTCATGACCGGAGGAAATACGAATATCTTTAAAGAGAGGTTTAAAAGATGAATGAGAGATTATACGTAAGGTATTACTTTTTGAAAAGAAGTCAAACTTACATCTAAATATCTATAGAATATGATCTATTTACCACGGGCATTCTCCACAGTTAGTGCAGAGAAAGTATGTCTGCCCTAGATTGAGATATACTGCAAAGTAGGTGTGCTTTTTTCACAACTTCCAAGGAAAAATGCTCACACGTTACTCTAGTCATAGCAACAAGAATTGTAAAAAAAAAAAACAACAAAAAATACAAAAAAACGAATAGTCAAGAATAGCCATTAGAATGTCAAAGCATAACATAAAGTAATTCTGTTCATCAGTAATTTTGTATATGAATGCACAATGGCAAGTTATAGCAGGTCTTATCAGGAATGATACATTCTCATCAGGTTTTATTTTCACACAAAACATAACAAAATAGAAAGTCTTGCATCAGAACTCTAAACTGCTGGAAGACAAATGGATTTTGTATTAATAGAAATTTAAATTAATCAGACCTACAGAACATAAAAATGAAAGGGATATCATTATTATTCACTTAAACTATTTATGTTCTGCAAACTTAGCGTGTATAAAATCTATTCCTCTTCAATTCTTCAACAATAAAAGTAGATTATTTAAAAAAGCAGTAAAGACATAAAACAAAGAAATATGAAAACAATTTGTATTAAATTTCAAGCATGTTGCATCATTTAATGACACAAACTACTCCATAGAATATAGATGAGATGGTTATGACTATTTTTGTTTTTTGTTTTTTAAATAAGAGACTGAACATTCAAAAAAAAGAATAAAAATAAAAAGCAGAAATCACAGATTGTGTGTTTCAAAGAATAAATCAATCATCTATCTGGGAAGAAAACTGCAGTGATGGCTAGATGTGACAGAAGTCTTCTACACCATCAGGATTTCTTACTCTCGTGCATGAGAGCACAGACAGTTTGAGAGAGGAGAACAGGATAAAAAATACGGGTGTGGTTTTGTATAAGTTTCAACTTCAGATTTAGTGGTAGCATGGAATCATAGAATCATAGAATTGTTCACATTGGAAATGACCTTAAAGATCATCAAGTCCAACCACAACCTAAGATAATTTCATTTTCACAGCAGCAACACAGTTATTCAAGGTGTAACAGCAGTGAATCTAAAAGCAGGTGCTAGACTGATACTAGGACTGGAGACAGTACCTACTACTGTCTCTAGTCCTCATGTGGAATGGTTTCTCTAAGTTTAAGTCAAAGACCTGGAAGGTAAACTTGATGCCAGCTTTACATGCTTATTGTGGAATGATCCTTTCAGTCTTCTCTGACTCAATCTCTTAGAGAAGCAGCTCTTCTCTTTCACTGATGTCCCCATAGTACAACAAAGGATGAAAGCACTAGGCATACAATAGAATGCCTTTATTTCTGACTATTTGAACACAGTCTCTAAGAGGAAATGATCATCCTTCTTTTGTGAGTGCATATATATTTAATGAGCAAAGAGAAGCAAAGTTATAATGAAGAAATATCTCTGTTGTAATGGGCATTTGAAGTCAACTTATTGTTTAGCTTCCACACTATATACTCCTAAATATAAACTCTGAAGTACTATTTTCTGGGGAAAAAAAAAAAAAGAAAGAAAGAAAGAAAAAAAAAAAAAAAAAGGAAATTTAGTTTTGTTTCTATTCTGCCTTTAGAATTTACTGTATTAATTATTGCACAAAATGCAATTCTAACTTTGGCATCATTAAAAAACCTGTGTTGCTAAGGGACAAGATGCGTTCATCTTTACAAAGTAATGTAATGCTTTCTTCACAGTTGTCTTAAAACACTTTCTCAAAACAAAAGCCAAGTACAAAATACTTGTATGCAAGCATAATAAAATACAAAATATTTTTTAAGGACAATTCAAATTTGTAAAGTTAACTATGTGGGCCGCTAACAACCATAGTTCTTTGTTTAGATACAGTGATTAAAGGCATACACAATCATCTGCCCTGAAAGAAGCACAAGGCAAATCACAAAGATCAGTGCAGAAAACAGCCTTGAATAAAGCAGAATTAAAATGGCCTTGTAAAAAATACATGAAATTGTAAAAGAATATTAAAAACAAAACAAAACAAATAAACAAAAAAAAAAAAAAAAAAAAAAACAAGAAAAACTGCAAGACTGGCAACCTTCTTACATACAACTGCAATAATAAAGATGTATTTAAATTGTGTGAGTTAAAATCCACAATTAAAAAAAAAAAAAAAGGAAAAAAAAATCATAAAATTGTTTGAGTTGGAAGAGATTTCAAAGATCATCTAGTTCCAAGCTCCCATCATGGGTAGAGACACTTGCCACTAGGCCAGATTATCAAAGTCCCATCCAAGGATGAAGCACCCGTACTTCTCTGAGGAATCTGTTCCAGTGCCCCTTCCCACCATCTAAATACCAGATACCCAGTACCCTGAAGAACACCATTCATCACTAGTCTCCACCTGGACATGATGTCATTGACTGCAAGTCTTTGAATGTGACCATCCAGCTAATTTCTCATTCACAAAGTGGTCTATCCATCAAATCCACATCTCTCCAATTTAGAGACAAGGATGTTGAGAGGGACAGCATCATATGCTTTGCACAATTTCAGATAGATAATGTCAGTTGCTCTTCTCTTATCCACTAATTCTGTTATTCCATTGTGGAAGGCCACCAAATTTGCCAAGTATGATTTGCCTTTAGTGAAACCACAATGGCTGTCACTAGTCATCTTTCTCTTCTCTATGTTTTACCACAGCTTCCAGAAGGATCTGCTGTCTGATCTCGCTGGGCACAAAGGTGAGACTTGTCTGGCATATAGTTCCTTCTTTTTTCTCTTCTTTAAGTGAAGACTTTGTTTTCCCTCTTTCCAGTACTTTACCATACTGTCATGACTTCTCATTTATGATGAACAGTGACTAGGCAATATCATCTGCCAGTTCTCTATGGTCCCTTAGATGCATCTCATCAGGTCTTATGGTTTTGTATACTCTCAGGCACCTTAGTCGCAAATCTGACCCTCTGCTACAGTGGGCAGTTCTTCATGTCCTCCTTCCCTGCTCCTGTCTTCCATGACTTGAATGGTGTGGCTAAGGTAAAAAAGTCATTCTTAAGCCTTCTGGATTGCTTATGCCCTGCTGTATTGTTCCTCTAGCAGACATAGTGGTGGTTGAAAACCCCCATGAGGGCATGGGCTGGTGAATGTGTGGCTGCTCCTCTCTGTCTAGATCAGGTGTCCTTTAGAAGACTCCTAGCCCTGTCTTCCTTTATCCATATACACTTAGTCTGATTGTCTTCCATTCCTATGCACTCCAGATGATCATTGACTTAAAAGGTGATGACCCTCCTAATCTCCCCTGTGTCCTTCCTAAAAAACGTGTATCCTTCCATCCCAGCACTGCAACCACAGCAGTTGTCCCACAGCTCTGCAGATGTATGCATACATGCAATATATCTCTAATTCCTCTTCTTCATTTCTCACGCTATGCACATTTGCACAGAGACATTTAAGTCAGGACCCTGATGAAAATGTTTTTTTAGATGAAGTGGTGGGAATTCCTCTGTGCTGCTCTTCGTATGCTCACCCACCTGATCTCTACTTCTTTTCATGGCTCAGGACATCTATTACTGGCACCAGAATCAAATCAGTAAGAGCCAGGTGGATTGAGATATCCCTCCTACAGAAATTTTAGCTTAGAGCTCTGTTCATCGTGTTGGCATGCCTGCAGCTGAAGATGCTCTTCCCCTCCTTCAACAGATGGACCACATCAGTCCCCTATGAGAACCAGATTTCTCAAAATCAGTCTTCACAGACTGTCAGTGGAGATAGGTTATATATCCCTGGAAGAAGAATAATTCCTGGAAAGGGACAAAGGGAACGCTGACGTTTCTCTAAATCTCCAACGTTTCACGACGCTTACATCATGCTGCGTTGGGTTACATCATGTTACGAATAGTGATATAACCCGTCGCAATGCAATGCACACATCGCATTCAGTCAACTGTTTTTCGACCTCTCCCCATGATCACCATGGCCAAGAGAGGTCAAATGCTAGATGGCATTTGGTTGTGTTAAGTCGTATTGTTGTTTTTCTATAGTACTTCTGGGTTTTCCTTATTTTAAATGGAAGTAAAATATTTTCAAAATATAAGAGCAAGTGTTTAGAGCATTCAGATAAGCTTCGTCTGACAGTGGTATGAACAGCCATTTACATTAATATATTAGGACTGCTCTGAAAGCAATGTCACCTGTTTTATTACACTGGCTCACATCATTGGTGGATGTTAGTCGTATGGCAGCAGAGCTCGAATCTCTACTCCACTACATGTTGCTGCTCTGTGACACATGGCAGCAGAAAGGCAGTCTGACAAAACATTATCTGACATGGAGGTGAGGATGAGTCGAAAGCATGTCCTGAATTCCTCCATGTGGAAAAAATGGCACCCATTGACATTCATCAATGTTTGCTGTATGTTTATGAAGACCAAACAGTGGATGTGAGCACAGTGAGGTGGTGTGTTTCAGCTGCAAAGACAGTAATAGTGGGTCACCTCCACTGACACAGATTTTTTAAAGCATGTCATGCAGGCTCGTGTTCATCGCTGGTGAAAATGCATAGCTAATGGTGGTGACTGCTGAAAAATAGGGTTTTGTAGCTGAGAATTTGCTCAATCAAATAGTGCTATTGTTCTCTTTGTATCTGTTGTAGTTTCCATGGAAACGTAATCTTGTAGCAATCTACATATTATGCAGTAAATGTAGAAGCAAGTACATTGAGAGAGAAATGTCAGATGTTTCACTCTTACTGTAAATGTTTCCTGTTAAAGTACAAAGTACTACTTTTTGTTGTTGTTTTCTTTTTGCTTTGTTTTTAATTTTATGTGCTAAATGGAACCTTAAAGTAAGTTTTAGCAAAAAGTGTTTTTTTGAGTGTCAGTGGTGCAATGTTCTTGTAATTTCACACAAAGCTTTGGCTTTAGGTGAAAAAACTACTTCCAAGCACTGGCATGAAAGCATCAAAACTGCCTCATAGTTGCACCCATGGAGTCTGGAGCAGTAAAATTGCTGCTGCCCAGCAGGTTACTCATATAGCTGGGGGCAGCAAATCTGATTAGAGACAAATATACCAAATACACAGTAATCATTAGCGTAAATATTAATAAGGATACCAAAAAAGCAAGCTTAGTCTTTGTTTCCCTTTGCTCTTTCTTTGCCATTCAATCTAGTCCCGATGCCAATCCCTATTATTCCTATTATGCTTGACAGCAGCAGTTGGAGTTGTTCTGTCAAGGGAAAGACAGCTCTGGTGAGATCTTACAGAAGACTCCCAGTACTTAAGTGGGCTATAATGAAAAGATAGGGAGGGCCTCTTTATCAGGAAGTGTAGTAACAGGACAAGGAGTAATGATTTTAAACTAAAGAGTGCAAATTTAGATTAGACACTTGGAAGAAATTGTTCAAGAGCCCAGTATGAATTCCCAGTCCTTTGAGATGTTCAAGGCCAGGGTGACTGGTGTGTTGACGGGTGCATTGAGCAACTTGATTTATCAGTACATGTCCTGTTCATGGCAGGGAGGTTAGAACTAGATGGTCTCTTCCAATTCAAATCGTTCTGAGATTCTATTAGTTAAGGAAGTTTACTATTTGGGGACTAAAACCTCCCCTTTTTGCACCTTCTTTCACGTATTTATTTCAGTCCTCTTGCTGGAAGATAATTCAATTGTACTTGTGATTTTTTCATCTCATTTAAAAATGTGTCATAGAACATAGAACAATACATAGAGCATAGAACAATTCTTGAAACTGATTGAACTAAAACACTGTGACTGAAATGGGCTAGGAGACAGTCATCTGAGTAGCTTGTCTAACAGAAGCAGCGATTGCTATCTTGAAGCGTAACAGTGACTTGCCTGGCACAGCTCAATAGGGAAAGAATTTATTCAGTTCCTTGAAAAATTTAAGCAGGTGAGAAGTCATTAGCAGAGAAGGAAGGATTAACAATTTGCTGGAGTATGACAAACATTAATTCAATGTCTAAGAACAGAATCAGAACGCATTTTGCCATCAGGAAGCAGAAGCTACAACTGATAAGAGTAGATGACAAGGACTGACAAGCCTCTCTGCATTTTAATACAATTGATTTCCCAAAATCTGTGATTCTGAGCTTCAACAGAAAAATGCACAATTTCTGCACGTGTTATTGCCAGTCCTTCTACTTTAATGACATACTGTATCAGTGCAAATCAAGTATGCATTTTCTTTAGTGAATCTTTAAAAAACATGAGAAATGTCAAAGTAATTGACTAGGACTGAAGTAAAAAGACAAATACATTTATATATACCAGTTTATATATACCAGTTTATATCTACCAGTTCTGGTACTTCAGAAAATTTTATGTGTATGTCAGGCACAAGGAACCTTTGAATTTAAGGCAATTTGCAATCAGTTTTATTCTCATTAAGAAAAGTAGAAAGGGTTACATCTTAAATGGCCCATTCTAAAAATAGAAATAAAGAGCAACAATAAAAAAGTAATATAAATACAGTGGTGCAGTCAGAGCAATTATATTAACATGGGTAGACTTACACAGAGAATAAAATCTTTAGATGCTGCATTCGAGCAGCAAGCAATTTTTACCTCTACTGTGTTAAAATGACTGAATCCCTGTAGCAAGTAGGGAGCAAAAAGTAGACTGAGCTTACAGGTTGTCTTGAAGGAACTGTAGCATTCAGTACTCTTTCTGGGATAATGCTAATTGTACATCAGGTCTCACTCAAGGCTTTGCCCGAAGGCACGATCTGGACATAAATTGCTCATATCACTGACCCCAATAAATACCAATTCTCTTCTAAAGAAATTCAGAATCAAGTCAGAATCCCATAAACATTAAGTAAGATGAAAAGGCTCCTTTTCTAAATTATGTAAAGCCTCTAAAGGAAAAGAAAATGCATTTATTGATTAAATGCTTGAACTGAAGCTTATGTTAAAGCATCTATGTATCTCTTTAATTGGTACAATTTATTCCTGATTTTTCTACATCTTTGTTGAAAGCAATATGTTCTTTCTTCATCATGACCAGATATGACCCCACCAGAAATTTTTTGCATAACATGATTTATTGTTCTGTATGCTGAATAAATATATGCCCTTCCCAAAATAGACACTGAAAAGCTGTTATATTGGCATTATTTTAATCGCTATCAAACTGAAGTCCCAATCCCTGTTTTAAACATGATAGCCTTACTGTTTATTGTACTTGTAGAAATGCATCTTCATATAAGAGGTTAAAACAAATAATAGCTACGAACTACTGAACATTAAATCTGTTTTCACATAAATTATCATTATTTATTTGTATAGATGGAGTAAGATAAAGACTATTTTATGGTATTAATTTGATGTAATAATACAGCATTAGCTAGAAAGTAGGCTTTCAGCAGCTTTGGGAAAATGATCTAGAAAAGGACAAAGTTGCTAAATTAAAATCCCTCTTCCTCACCTCACAAAATTTAATATCCTCTCTTTTCTGAGATGGACTATATTGTGTATACAGGAGTCTTTGTTTGTAGATTACAGAAGTCGTAAAAAGGATCAACAGAGAGCAGAGAAGAAAATAGGCTACTTAAGTCTTAGTCTTAAGTCTTACTTAAGTTAGTTACTTACTTAACTTAGTCTTACTTAAGTCTTAGTACTTAGTCTTTGCTTTCCCCTCATCATACCCATGCGTAACAGGAGTTTTGCTGGAAGATGTATTAGGGCAGTTACAGTGTTTATTCTAGGAACAATGATGACAAACCATACATATATTGGAGGTACTGCCTCATCCATTGCTTATACCCATACAGCAAATGGAAACCTTTAAATGATAATGAAAGGCATGAAGTTAGCAGAAAATTGTAAATTGTAACCTTAGGTCCACTAGGAGCTTAAGAGAGAAAAATATATATACTTACTGCCTATAAATATATATTGTACATCTTGCGTTCTAACTCCTTACTTCTGTTTCTCCACTCAAACTATGGATAAATATAAATTAAAAATTATTTTCTAGGCACTGGACTGTGAAGAAGTTGTTTTAAAATCAGAACATGCTATCAAAAGTCCACGTAAGTCACATCACATCATTGTTCATGCAAGTTACTCTCAAGAGTTCCAGAATTAAAGACTCTTTCCAAAGTTGATGTATGTGACTGAAAGAGAAATTAGACTGCAAGCCCTACCAGTAGGAGCTATATTAATGGTTCAATTAATGACATGAACTGTGTTTATCTGAAATCCCTGATGGGACCTTTATTATTCCTTGAAAACTTATAAAAATACAGAAATGTCAGTTCTTTGGAACTACTCTCCTTCATTGACATGCTTCCTCAAATCCCACTGTAAAACATTACTTTAAATCTTCTTCCCTTGGGAATTCCCTCTGAATATAGAGTCATGGTTGTGGGCCAAAAACTGCTATCAGATTTGTTTTTGAAAATCCGGGACAAGTAAATCATGAAGAAAAGGACTGAATATTCTAGGTATATGTCATATCATATGAAAAAGTTGTATTGCCTAAGAGGCTGGATCTGAACAGGAAACAACTAAGGTATCAGAAGAAATACTACAGGAGCAATAATGGTAACCATTGCAGTAAATTTCAGAATAGATGGTCACAGTGAAGTATCTCCTTGCTTTACACTATATTCAGAGGCATTGGCAAAAAAGAGCAACAAAAGTCAGAACTCTGTACACAGGCCCATGCAAAACCTGTTAGAATTAACTGGAATCCTGTAGAGTATTAATTTTGTGAGAAGGAATTATGAAACTAAAGAAAATTAACAGAGTAATTAAAATAACAAGCAGACAACATTCTCATTACATGTCACAACTAGGAATAACTGTTAGTCCAGGCTCCAGATTTCAAAACTTCAGCTCCTCCATAGTTGTGCTCTACACAAATCCTTTACTCTGTTGTGTTCTACATGCATCTGTTAATCTATAGTCAAAAGTTGGATTTTTTGGATTTTTTCTCTCTTCCCACACGACACAAAAAAAAAAAAAAAAAAAAAAAAAAAAAAAAAAAACAGAAACAAACAAACAAAAAAAAAGTTTGAATAGCCAGACATCAGTGATCAATGTAATTATTCACAGAAGTCAACTTTTACAATATTAGATAATGAACAGAGAACCAGGAAACAGAGAACTAAGTCTCAGTCATCCATACGTGTCAGAAGCTGTAAAAATTCCTTTTTACTTTCAAAACCTAACTTAGGCCCCTAAAGAAAAGAAAGAACTGAGTCTCCATGAGCAACAGAGAAAGGAAGCGACTCCAGGAAGCAATTCATGCTACCAGTGATAGGCACAATTTATGAGCTCAGCAGTTCGGCTATAAAACTTTCATCTACAATTCTCTCAGAAACACAGTTCCTATTATCCAGCCAGAAATTCAGACTGAAGATCTATTAGTAAAAACAAAAAAAACTACAATACACAACACCCAAAAACAAACAACAAACAAAAACACAACAAATTTACAAAAACAAATAAACAGATGAAACCCAACAAATGTGCAGATTCCATCACTGAGTGGTAAAACAGATAGAAAAAAGACTTTGAAATGTAATAGTAAAAATCAAATTAGCACACAGAAGCTTCAGCTTTAATTAGCCTCTTACAGACTGTCAGTGACATGTGAAGTTGCCATGTACAGCCCCGAGCTAGCACCAAACAGCCTTACTTGCAACTGGAAGCAGAACAACTATTTCAAATCTCTCTTAACTAAGCTGTGTGCAGATGCAACACTTTGTTAGGATGCAGCAATATACTGTGTTCCCCACTTCCCCATACAGAACTGCACAATTTGGATATTAATCTACCTAATTTAATTACAGACATTCTCACAAGGTTTTTTCTCTATGAGATGAGTTCATTTGCATTATATTCATTCACTGAAACACCTAGCATTTCAAAGTTGGCTGTGGATATATATATATATATATATATATATATATATATAAGATCATAAGTATATATATATATGTACTTATGATCATTAAAATAGCTTATTAAAAAAAAACACAAACAAACTGAATTTCTTCAACTCACAAATGGATCCTTTTGATGGCATCTAAATGGAATATGGAAATTTGATGGAATTTGGAACTTGGATTTGGATCTTGGAATTTGAATTTTGAATTTAAATGGAATTTGATTATATCAAGTGGTAGTGCAGACATAGGGAAAAAATATTTTTGTAGAGGAAAAGCTGTTTCTATTCAACATTACAAATATTTAATCATTGTTACAGTTTAACCTGAACAATACAATGCATGTACAATGGCAAACAAAAACATCTGTTTCTAGTAACTGCTAAAGTGAATTACTACTATTTACAAAAAATTAGGTTTTCATTTGATCTTCTTTAAATAATTTTTTCCTAGTTACTTTGGACAAGAAAAATCAACTTGAAGTAGATCAGTTTCCTTCTTTCCCTCATTAAAAAAACAAAACAAAACAAAAACAAAAACAAAAACAAAACAAAAAAAAAAAAATTACAAATAAAAAAAAAAAAAAAAACAACTCTACTTTAACTTTGCCCTTGAATTATTTTTGAAGGTAAGGAATTACATGTACATATATAAAATACATAAAGCATGTGTATTTCATTGTATTCTCACCTAAACTTGCCTAAAATAATTCAAGGTGATTAGAAAAATACATCTAGTATTTAAGATAAAGAATTTTTCTTCACCTTGTGTCTGTCTTTCTGTTCCCAAGAGGAAATATACCATTTATTTATCTGTGTTATTTTCATATGGGTTCAGACCACTGAAGTCCCACATGCTATGCCCTTTTGATAATTCTCAGTGCCAGTCATCCTGGCCTCACAGTCTCTCTCTGTAATTGTAACCTTACATATTGCTGACACTAAAGCACTGATCTGTACCTTGGACATGTATCTGCAAGGTGACGTGATGAAAAGCCCACACTGGAGAGACATATCCCCAGCTCCAGCCCTGAGTTTCACACTGATACTTGCAGTATTAACACCCTCTGTTATGGAGCTTTCCTCCATAGTTTACTACACTTATGTCTTCATGCACACGCTTACAATAGGATTTCAAATATTCATCATTTGTAATACTGAGAATTCTACAGAAATGTCAGACATTTTGGCATATATTATTGAATAACACTGAAATACCAAATTCTACATCCAGAGATAAAACTCAGCAGTGAAGGGTGCTGCACAGTATGAATTAACACATCTACAGTGCAGCCTCCTATAAATCAACAGTGCACCACTTACTCCCAATTTGACCAGCAGTTTCATTTCTCTTGAAATAACTGCAACATTCAAGTAGAATGTTTACACTATGTTATCACCCTGACAAGCTTTCAGGTTGGCATCCCCACAAATTAGTTGATGTTTCTTCCAAAACTGAACTACATACTGACCAGTTTAGCGTGGAAAAATATTACACTTTTGTGAGATCTTCTGTAGTATTTCAATTACAATTTTTATTCCATTATTATTATTATTGCGATTATTATTATGTAAAATATTTTACTCTGTTGCCTCAATTGGCAATCTAGAAGAGAAAGCAAGAGACCCCTATTGCACACCTAATGTTACTATTCATATGATACTGCTGTTCTTAGCTCACAAATAAATATGGTCCACAGGAGTTTTGCTGCAATCTGCTTATTATCAACACAAATCAATTTTACTCTGTTTTGCATGAATATTGACAATTTTCTGATATTATTTCCATGTAACTGTAATTATTTCCATGAAACTGTAAGCTCAATGAGTTGCATTATATTAATTCACACCATAGACAGACATTCCTAGCATGAAGAATAATTTTTCAATTTTATAAGGATTATCTTAAAGCCAGCCAAGCAAAACAAAATAAATAAAAATAAAAATACAAAGTCGAGATTATTTCCCATTTGAAGTTGTCTCACTTTTGAAATCTCAGACATTGGTTCTTGCTAGGCTTGTCTAGCAAGTTGGATTTAAGAGGGTTTTAGTGCTTGCTATTTTCTCCCTATGAACACACTTAAAAACTGTAATCAAATTACTCACAATCTTCTTCCTGGTAAACTAAACAGAATGAGTCCTTTCAATCTGGTGCAGTGAGGCATTGTCTCTGGCCTCTAAATAGCCTTTTTCTGCATGTTTCAATTTTACATCATTTTAAAAAATGTAAGCTCTACAGGTACTGTAAAAAATACTGAGATTGAAAATAGCTACCAGATCAATTATTCTGCATTTCACAATAATAAAATACTGAAATAATAATCACTAGGAAAGGAAAAAGAAAAAAAAAAGAAAAAAAAAAGAAAAAAAAAAAAGGATAATAGTATTTGAAAGAATTGAACAGCTAGTAAGCACATAAAATTGAAAAATAAATCCAAAAGGCTTTATGGCTTCTAATATGTATATCAAATATTAAAAATATGTATGCTTAAAACAAAGCATATCCACCTACCTCGACTTTATTTTGTATTCTACTTATTGTGAAGCTAAGCTTTGTTCTGCCATTTTCAACAAAATTATCACTACTAGCATAATATGCTCTGTGGTTGCGTAAGCAGAAAGGAATTGAGTGTCAGGAAAGAACGGTTAGAAGGAAAAGATTATTAATATACAAATACAAAGGTATGCCTCGTTAAAAATAACAGAGAGAAAAAAAAAAAAAAACAAAAAAAAACTAAATTACACAAAAGCTTTACTAAAAGCTATCTAAACTTTCATACAACTTGGAGGCTCCCCTGCAAGGTTTGGGGCAGTTAGTCTGCTAATTTAAAATGATTAAATCTATTTACAACTCATGAATGTGCTATGCTGGCAGCTCCAAAGTCAGAAATATTCTATTTATCTACAAAACTGATACAGAAGAAAAATTATGACTGTACTGAGACAGATAAAGGATTCTTGGATCCCTGCCTGTCTGAACACGATCAACAAAAGTGGAGCCATTTTCTTGCAGAGAAGATATTTGCAACAGTAAAGACACTTATATTTTATTTCCAAATACTTATTTGCAGTTACTTATATGCATATTTTTGTAGAAACAGGTAAAAGAAATTAACTAAGATATACTAAGATAATTTATGTTGACTAAGGACGTTATCAATCTTGTAAAGGCATAATTTTGTGTTTCTTCAGCAGCCGAGTGAAATCTTAAGCATACAGTGTGATTCTGAAACCTCCCATCAATACAGGGTTTTAATCATAAATGGATATATACACAGTTAGAAGTGATAAAGATAAAAAACCTTGATAAGTCTTCTTTTAAGATAAACCTCCACGTGGACTGTTAGAAACAATACAGAAAAACGAAGAACAGGTAGTCCAATGGTCACTGCGTTCAATAAAGTACAACACTTTCATTTGCAGATGAATTTATGAGACACATAGGAAAAGCAACTAGTGATTTGAAGAAAAAGAAGTCCACAAAATAGCAAAAAATATAATAACAGCCATGTTTAAACTTCAGGAATTACTAACACTCCCATAACAAAATGTAATGTATAAAAACTGTTGTTGTAGAAAAACAACAATTGTAGAAAAACAACAATAAAAAAAGGAACAACAGTATATCTTCAGTAATACTATAAGTGAAGATGAGTGAGAATTAAAAATTTGAGTGAGAATATGCAAGATGCTCCAGATTGCAGTGAAACATGAGAAGTTTCCAACTGCCCAGGCAACAGATGTTCACTAATAACAGCAAAATTACAGCACTGAAAGCACATGTAAATGGATTAGCTTGAACTACTTAAGTTTCCTGATTGAAAGTAGTAGTGATCTTCTCCGAGATGGAAAACTCTCACCAGCCTTTAAAAGGGATCAAGCTGCATCTTCAACTAAAACATTTCAGTTAAGGTTGCTAAAAAGAAATTGAAATAAAGATATTTCAAAATCTATGTAGATACTTGGATATACTAGATCTATATTACCATGAGGCAGTCTCACCAAATAGAAGGAATGATGTGCTCTGACTACTCTTTGACCCAGTGAGAATTTGAGCCAGGTCTTTCAAATGACTGTAAAAACTATTGAATTTTTTAGATGTCACTGCTGCTTCCTCCTTCAACAGCTATGCTAGCAAGGCAGTACTGCTCAATGAGGCTCAAAGTACAGAAATATCAGTTTCCTGCCTTGCTGAAGTGTTGGATTGCTCCTCAAACATAGCTGGCTTTTCTCATCACTATGCCAAAGTATCTACCTTGGGCACACTGGGTGGCTTGGCTGCTATCAGATATTCCTTCCTTGGGGAGCCCTGATAGGATATGTGGCAAGATCCAATCTAACATCTGCTGAAGAAATGCAGTGTTTAAATCATAGCTAACTAAGCATACAATTGCCCCTCCCATCTCCCATCCCTCTGTAAGCCTCCAAATAAAAATCTCAATGGCTGTACTCAATTAAAGCTTTCCATTCAGAAGAATTTCTTGCAGATTCCTGAAGTAATTTTCTCCAACATGCAGTACTGACTTCCCTATTCAGAAAACAAAGATTTTATTTTACTTTACTCATTTCTTAGGCCAATGACCAAACCTATGGAAAGTGATTTTACAGCAAAAATATGGAGCATATCCTAGCTCTTTGTCTTAGTTAGGCAAGCCTGTTCATGGAATTGCTTTTGATCAAGAACCTGGGTGGATGTGATAGATAATGCAGAACAACAGGGTTGTCCACTGTGTAACTCAAGGTGATTTGACGCTGGATGAGAACAGTAAATTATTTAAATTGTATAATGTTAAATTACTACATAGTGCTAAACGTTATCATTATCATGAACATTATATGTCTTGTTAACAGTAGTACAGTAAGAATTGCCCAGGTTAAAGAACGAGCTCCAATGAAACCAATGCAGTAACCCAACACCGTGAATCATCCCTCCTGCAGGGATGAAGGATTGTTACAACAGATGAAGCACGAAGTTATGTAACAAACGAATATCATGAACAATTTATATGTATAATCCATAGATTATGAGAATAATATATGTCTGTATATATATATATATCAAAAAGCAAGATAAGTGATGGTAATTAGGATGAGTAGAAATTTTGTGAGCATAATGTAAATGATATGGATATGGAATAAGGGATGGATATTGTTTTAGTTTCAGCTGGGATGGAGTTATTTTCTTGAGTGTCTGGTATAGTGCAATGCTTTTATTTTAGGAGAAAAACTGTTGATAACACACCGATATTTATAGCTGTTACCCAGCAGTGTGGTACAGAGCCATAGCCATTCTCAGTGAAGGGATATGGAAGGGGACAGAATTAGAACAGCTGACTTTAACTGGCCAGGGGATATTCCATACCGTATGACATCATGCAGAAGGAGTTTTGAAGGGGATGGCAATTCATCTCTCTCACTTCCACTGCTCGAGGGGCTAGTTGGGCATTGATCAGGGGGCGATGAGCAACTGCTTGTGCATCTCTTGTTATATACATTTATATACACATATATATGTTTGTTATAATTATTATCCTTTGCTTTTCTCTATCTTAGTAAAAGTTTTCTCATAACTCACAAATTCTTCTTTTTCTTTCTTTTCAATTCTTTCCCTCATCTCATGGGGAAGCAGGGGAGTGAGTGAATGACCATCTGGTAATTAGCCACTTGCCGTATTAAAACACAGCACTCTCTTACCTGATTCTATCTATGCTACCCTATTGCAAAGTAGAGAGGTAGGAGGAATAATGAGAATTATCTGAATATGCAGACAATTTTGCATGAAATATCAGTCAAATATAAGGGAAACTTCCAAAGAAATTATCAGGAAAATAAGTTAGCGATTTTTCATTCATCATGAAAAATTCACAAGATGATACACAACTTCCAGGCTATAGACACGCCAGTACGTTTCTGGAATACAACAAATATTGTTCTTAAATCATTTCTTCAAAAAAATGTAAAAGCTATCATAGCACACATATGAATGACAAGAACACTGCAGTATTATGTCAGTCACTCTGTGTTTCTAAAAAAAAAGTAATAATAAATACTGGTCTTAAAATACTCACCAAAAACCACGGCAAATAAAATTCATAGCAAATTGCATTTACTGTCTTTCTGGGTATTCAAATGACTAAATTCATATTACTGACAAGAAATTAGAAAACTTTGCTGATTCATTTGATCTTCTAGAGTATACTGTGTGAGGGTGAGAGGAATCAATTTTATGCTGATGAGCATTGCTATTTTATTCTATTTCAGCTGAATTCCCTATTACCTTAAAATACAATGAGTAGGACAAAATTACCAATAGCATATTCATATTTCTTCTTGATTACTATAGCTGAAACATGTTTAAATTGTCAGGGTGTGAGTCATTACCATTACAACACAGCTGTGGCTGTTCATAGGCTGTGTACCCTAAACTCAAAACAAACATAGGACAAAACACATTAGCATAAGCATCATTAATACTTTTTATGTTTTGGATAAAAGTCAATGCATCTATAATAGATGAAAAATTGTGCACACAGCTCATTCTTTCACACCTCTTATACTGCAAGAGCATACTTGCATCTAAGCTCTTTTCTGCCAATCTAGATTGTGGGGAAGATTGAACAATGTGCCTGTCAGTAAAAAGGAAACTCATTCACCATAGGAACATATCAACATTGAAATCAAAGTTGTAGACAAGGTTACAGATAAATGATCAGAGAAATCTATTCAGGGTTTACGTGACCATATTATGCATTGTTAAAGAAAAGGGAACCAGGGTAAGGTGTGATTTTTACTAATAATTACATTATCTTCAATTTTACACAAAGAAAATGTGAGGTGTGGAAAAAAATACAATATCTTTGAAGAATTAAGTGCTGGAGGTAAAACATAAAAATAGTACATAAATAAAGAAATAAAGCAAGTAGTCGCTCCATTTTCATTTGCTTAACAGACACAAGAAAACTGAAATGGTTACCGCAGGCTAAAGCCTCTGGTGTACACTGTCTTACCTCATTGAAAAGGTCCCTAAACAAGTTCTGTTGTTAAAAAAAATGTTTTTGGAGTTCTCAAAGTGCTAAGCATATGTACAAGTACATATCCCATTAGTTACAGTCTCGACGGTGTTCATAGGTCATTGCAGAAGAATCTGCAAGGGTTATGCCAACTAGGTCATAGCCATCTGGCAGATCTGTTAAAGCAAATACTTTATATTGTACTCCAGAGTAATTTCTTTATTAGTTGAGAGAAAGTAAAGAAAATTAAAGGTCTGATAAGAAACTTTTCAAACCATTATGTTGCATATGTAAACAGCACGATTTGTCCCAAAGTCCATTTCTGACTACTAAATTTTCTTACGTGATTTGCTGTCATTCATGCTTTTGGTACGCTTTGTGAGAGAAGCCTAATGACTATGCAACACATACTAATAACATCTCTTCTTTAATTCATTCCTAAGCTACTTGAGCACTTTTGACTTTAAATACACTGCATCAGCATCTCCTATGCCTTATCCAACTGCATACTTTTTCCCATATCTAAATATTAGAATGCTTTATGATCCTCTTAAGGCATCAGTCTTATTTTCCATAGTATATCTACTTTAGCTTTTATGACCCTAATTTGTGAAAA